>NC_041391.1:199056380-199059075 GCF_002162155.2 Triticum dicoccoides | reverse complement strand
AAGTACACATTAACATAATGTATATCCAATATACTTCTATCGACCTTGCCAGCCTTCTCATCTACCAAGTATCTAGGGTAATGCTGCTCCAGTGGTTGTTCCCCTTATTACAGAAGCACTTAGTCTCGGGTTTGGGTTCAACCTTGGGTTTCTTCACTAGAGCAGCAGCTGAATTGCCGTTTCATGAAGTATCCCTTTGTTCCCTTGCCCTTCTTGAAACTAGTGGTTTCACCAACCATCAACAATTGATGCTCCTTCTTGATTTCTACTTTCGCGGTGTCAAACATCGCGAATACCTCAAGGATCATCATATCTATCCCTGATATGTTATAGTTCATCACGAAGCTCTAGCAGCTTGGTGGCAATGACTTTGGGGAAACATCACTATCTCATCTGGAAGATTAACTCCCACTTGATTCAAGTGATTGTTGCACTCAGACAATCTGAGCACAATCTCAACGATTGAGCTTTTCTCCCTTAGTTTGCAGGCTAAGAAAATTGTCGGAGGTCTCATACCTCTTGACGTGGGCACGAGCCTGAAATCCCAATTTCAGCCCTCGAAACATCTCATATGTTCCGCGACGTTTCGAAAACGTCTTTGGTGCCTCTACTTAAACCATTTAACTGAACTATCACGTAGTTATCAAAACGTGTATGTTCGATGTTCGAAACATCCACAAACGACGTTTGGGGTTCAGCACACTAAGCAGTGCATTAAGGACATAAGCTTTCTAGTGTCCGCATAATCGCTACTTTCAACTTTCAACTATATTTTCTCTAGGAACATAACTAAAACAGTAGAACTAAAGCGCGAGCTACGACATAATTTGCAAAAGGTCTTTTGACTATGTTCAAGATAATTAAGTTCATCTTATGAACTCCCACTCAGATAGACATCCCTCTGGTCATCTAAGTGATCACATGATCCGAGTCAACTAGGCCGTGTCCGATCATCACGTGAGACGGACTAGTTAACGTCGGTGAACATCTTCATGTTGATCGTATCTACTATACGACTCATGCTCGACCTTTCGGTCTCCGTGTTCCGAGGCCATGTCTGCACATGCTAGGCTCATCAAGTTAACCCTAAGTGTTTTCGCTGTGTAAAACTGTCTTACACCCGTTGTATGTGAATGTAAGAGTCTATCACACCCGATCATCACGTGGTGCTTCGAAACGACGAACTGTAGCAACGGTGCACAGTTAGGGGAGAACACTTCTTGAAATTTTAATGAGGGATCATCTTATTTACTACCGTCATTCTAAGCAAATAAGATGTATAAACATGATAAACAGCACATGCAATCAAATAAGAGTAGTGACATGATATGGCCAATATCATATAGCTCCTTTGATCTTCATCTTCGGGGCTCCATGATCATCTTGTCACCGGCATGACACCATGATCTCCATCATCATGATCTCCATCATCGTGTCTTCATGAAGTTGTCACGCCAACGACTACTTCTACTTCTATGACTAACGCGTTTAGCAATAAAGTAAAGTAGTTTACATGGCGTTCTTCAATGACACGCAGGTCATACAATAAATAAAGACAACTCCTATGGCTCCTGCCGGTTGTCATACTCATCGACATGCAAGTCGTGAATCCTATTACAAGAACATGATCAATCTCATACATTACATATATCATTCATCACATCCTTTTGGCCATATCACATCACATAGCATACCCTGCAAAAACAAGTTAGACGTCCTCTAATTGTTGTTTGCATGTTTTACGTGGCTGCTATGGGTTTCTAGCAAGAACGTTTCTTACCTACGCAAAGACCACAACGTGATATGCCAATTGCTATTTACCCTTCATAAGGACCCTTTTCATCGAATCCGATCCGACTAAAGTGGGAGAGACTGGCACCCGCTAGCCACCTTATGCACCAAGTGCATGTCAATCGGTGGAACCTGTCTCACGTAAGAGTACGTGTAAGGTCGGTCCGGGCCGCTTCATCCCACAATACCGTCGAAACAAGATTGGACTAGTAACGGTAAGCATATTGAACAACATCAACGCCCACAACTACTTTGTGTTCTACTCGTGCAAATAATCTACGCAATAGACCTAGCTCTGATACCACTGTTGGGGAACGTAGCAGAAATTCAAAAATTTTCCTACGTAACACCAAGATCTATCTATGGAGAGACCAGCAACGAGTAGAAAGGAGAGGAGAGTTTGCATCTACATACCCTTGTAGATCGCTAAGCGGAAGCGTTCAAGTGAACAGGGTTGATGGAGTCGTACTCGTCGTGATTCAGATCACCGATGATCCTAGTGCCGAACGGACAGCACCTCCGCGTTCAACACACGTACAGCCCGGTGACGTCTCCCACGCCTTGATCCAGCAAGGAGAGAGGGAGAGGTTGAGGAAGACTCCATCCAGCAGCAGCACAACGGCGTGGTGGTGATGGAGGAGCGTGGCAATCCTGCAGGGCTTCACCGAGCACCTACGGGAGAGGAGATGTGTCACGGGAGGGAGAGGGAGGCAACCAAAGGCCTTAGGTATGATTGCTCCTCCTTTTCCCCACTATATATAGGGCCAAGGGAGAGGGGGAGGGCGCAGCCTTGCCCCCTCCTCCAAGGAAGGGGTGCGGCTAAGGATGGGGAGGAGTCCATCCTCCCCAAGGCACCTCGGAGGTGCCTTCCCCCTTTAGGACTCTTCCCTTTTTCCTTTATCTT
>NC_041391.1:199052489-199056370 GCF_002162155.2 Triticum dicoccoides | reverse complement strand
CATGGGCCTCTAGGGGCTGGTGCCCTTGGCCCATGTAGGCCAAGGCGCACCCCCTACAGCCCATGTGGCCCCCCGGGGCAGGTGGCCCCACCCGGTGGGCCCCCGGGACCCTTCCGGTGGTCCCGGTACAATACCGATGACCCCGAAACTTGTCCCGATTGCCGAAACAGGACTTTCTATATATAAATCTTTACCTCCGGACCATTCCGGAACTCCTCGTGACGTCCGGGATCTCATCCGGGACTCCGAACAACATTCGGTAACCACATACAAGCTTCCTTTATAACCCTAGAGTCATCGAACCTTAAGTGTGTAGACCCTACGGGTTCGGGAGACATGCAGACATGACCGAGACGTTCTCCGGTCAATAACCAACAGCGGGATCTGGATACCCATGTTGGCTCCCACATGTTCCACGATGATCTCATCAGATGAACCACGATGTCAAGGACTTAATCAATCCCGTATTCAATTCCCTTTGTCTAGCGGTATTTTACTTGCCCGAGATTCGATCGTCGGTATCCAATACCTTGTTCAATCTCGTTACCGGCAAGTCACTTTACTCGTTCCGTAACACATCATCCCGTGATCAACTCCTTGGTCACATTGCGCATATGATGATGTCCTACCGAGTGGGCCCAGAGATACCTCTCCGTTTACACGGAGTGACAAATCCCAGTCTCGATTCGTGCCAACCCAACAGACACTTTCGGAGATACCTGTAATGCACCTTTATAGCCACCCAGTTACGTTGTGACGTTTGGTACACCCAAAGCATTCCTACGGTATCCGGGAGTTGCACAATCTCATGGTCTAAGGAAAAGATACTTGACATTTAGAAAAGCTTTAGCATACGAACTACACGATCTTTGCGCTAGGCTTAGGATTGGGTCTTGTCCATCACATCATTCTCCTAATGATGTGATCCCGTTATCAACGACATCCAATGTCCATAGCCAGGAAACCATGACTATCTGTTGATCACAACGAGCTAGTCAACTAGAGGCTCACTAGGGACATATTGTGGTCTATGTATTCACACGTGTATTACGATTTCCGGATAATACAGTTATAGCATGAATAAAAGACAATTATCATGAACAAGGAAATATAATAATAATACTTTTATTATTGCCTCTAGAGCATATTTCCAACATCAACGCCGGGGTATACCTCGGGATCGAGCCCCTAAACATCACCCGCTACCTATCAATGTGGTCATGGACGACCAAAGCCGGGACCACAATCTCCTCATTGTCGGATGAAGGATCATCCGAATCACAAATGAAGTTGTTAAAAAAGTACTCATCATCACTATCCATTTGTATCTTGCGGGCGATACGCCGAACACCTTGAACATCAGAAAAATAGCATTTTTACATTAAGGATTTCAGCATCTAAAACTTTCAAAATAGCGTTCACAATTTGAACAATGGCTGATGAGAGCTACATAATTTAAACTAACTACGAAAAATATCTGATCATGTGTCTCTGAACGAACAAACTCAATTTAATGGAACCATGCATCTCTATATCAAAAAGTAAGTTCCAAAATGTTAAGTATTGTTGGAGAAACATAAACGGCCAATAGGATAGCAAACATATAACACAAACATAGAACAAAACATGAAGAATTTGTTTAACTCATTGCCCAAGTTTTTTTTTTGAGAAATCTGGGGGAATTGGGGAATGCGTTGCGTTGAGAGAAAGTCAGGCCGATGCCCAGTGGGCCGCTAGCCTGCTAGTGCCGGGCGCCTGAGCCTGTGTTTTCGATCTGATATAACGTTTTGCATTGATTTTACAATGTTGTTCGGAAAATAGCATTTTTACATTAAGGATTTCAAGATTTATAAACTTTTAATAGTGGGAATAACCCCCGGAGGGGGGTTGGGTAGCAAAAAATGTACCTTGAAAGTTATAAACCGAGTCATGGCAATCAAAAGCATTGGTTGCTAACTATACTATGACGAGTGATGCAAAAGGCGACGATCAAGCGACATGGCTGGGAAAGACCAAAGAAGAACTATGTGAAGTTAAACGTGGATGGGGCTTTTGAACCAGACTTACTCAAGGGCTCGTATGGCGCTATCATCAGAGACATGAGTGGCACATTCGTCGCGACAGGAAACGGGGAAATCGATTAGTGTGAAGATGCGCTTATGGCCGAGGCACCGGCCTTACTTTCATCTCCAATTTGGCAACTACAATCGGATGTAATCGCATAGAGGTGAACTCCGACAACATCGAGGTGATAGAGACAATAAAGAATGGAGGTCTCTCTTTTGGTCTATCGACGGCAATTCTTGATGATATATATCACCCTGCGTATGATTTCCCGCATAGTATTTTTGAGCATGCTCCTAGAGAGACTAATTGTGTTGCCCATGATTTAACCAAACTAGCTATAAGTAAGATGTGTGTGGGGTGGATGGAAGATCCATCCATAGAGGTTGTTGATACTCTTATACAAGATAATACGGTGATCACCTTGTAATAAAAAGTACTTTGATGTCAAAAAGAACCAAGCCATGAAATTCTCAGCGTTTACGTTGACTGTTGTGGTGTCGTTTGTTCCTCGTGCAGGCCGTCCAAGTGGATCACCCAACACAACATAGAGGTCGCCCCACTCGATTATGGTTTGTTCACGCCCTTCACCCTCGAGGAGAACATAGGGTTTTTCCACCATGGAGACCCCTGCAATTAGAGGGGTTAGAAGGAATGCACAATTTTTTTTGGGGAAATGAACCACGTTTGAGAGCAGAGAGAACATGTACTCTCCGGCGGGTGACATGTATGCGGACCCATTGATTTTTTCCGCGGGAACAACGTCTAAAGCTTGTTGTACTGTACTCAGTCCACTCGCACCTCCGACGATGATGGTGCCCCGGCGAAAACTGGCTTGACCATAACACACGACGCGATGAGCATCACGACCGCCACTGCCCATGCCTCCATGGATACCCTCTTGATCGACATTGGGGGGGGGCGTTGCCCCCTAGCCTTGGATTAATTCCTAAAGGAAAAAATAGGAGGGCTTAGATCGCATTTGCCCTCCCGCCCAACACTAATGATTTGTGTTTAGCTCCCCCCCCCCAAGTGATTTTTGGCTAGCTCCGCCAGTGTGAACGATTGCATCGTCTTGTCGTATCTAGCTCGAAAAAGTTTGCAAGGTAATGGCCCCGGGCTAGCCAGAGGTCCGGCAACTCGCATGCCACTACCCCGAACAAGTAAGCTAGAAATACTTACCTCGTCAAAATGCGGTTAGACCAGGATAGGAATTTGAGCGCACGCTACATGCGTGTAATACATGTACGTCCTCCCTCCTAGCAACTACAGGGCGATCCGCCGACCTCATTAGAGCATCTCTAGCAGATCTCGTAAACCAGTGTTGGGGAACGTTGCAGAAAATTAAAATTTTTCCTACGGTTTCACCAAGATCCATCTATGAGTTCATCTAAGCAACGAGTCTAGGGAGAGATTTTGCATCTACATACCACTTGTAGATCGCGTGCGGAAGCTTGCAAGGTGATGACGTAGTCGTACTCGATGTGATCCAAATCACCGATGACCTGCGCCGAACGGACGGCACCTCCGCGTTCAACACACGTACGGAACAGCCACGTCTCCTCCTTCTTGATCCAGCAAGGAAGGGAGGAGAGGTTGAGGGAGATGGCACCAGCAGCAGCACGACGGCGTGGTGTTGGTGGAGCTGCAGTACTCCGGCAGAGCTTCGCTAAGCACTATGGAGGTTGAGGAGGTGTTGGGGAGGGAGAAGGAGGCAACCAAAGGCCGAGACGTTCAGGTGTGAAGTCCCTCCTCTCCCCCCACTATATATAGGGGTGCCAAGGGGGGGTGGCCGGCCCTAGGAGATCAAATCTCCT
>NC_041391.1:199044961-199048786 GCF_002162155.2 Triticum dicoccoides | reverse complement strand
GACTTGGGTTCGAGCTTTTCAGGTTGAAGTTTCTTGACATAAGCTTCGCATCCCCAAACTTTTAGAAACGACAGCTTAGGTTTCTTTCCAAACCATAATTCATACGGTGTCGTCTCAACGGATTTAGACGGTGCCCTATTTAAAGTGAATGTAGCTGTCTCTAGAGCGTATCCCCAAAATGATAGCGGTAAATCGGTAAGAGACATCATAGACCGCACCATATCCAATAGAGTGCGATTACGACGTTCGGACACACCGTTTCGCTGAGGTGTTCCAGGCGGCGTGAGCTGTGAAACGATTCCACATTTCTTTAAGTGTGTACCAAATTCGTGACTTAAGTATTCTCCTCCACGATCTGATCGTAAGAATTTTATCTTTCGGTCACGTTGATTCTCCACCTCATTCTGAAATACCTTGAACTTTTCAAAGGTCTCAGACTTGTGTTTCATTAAGTAGACATACCCATATCTACTCAAGTCATCTGTGAGAGTGAGAACATAACGATATCCTCCGCGAGCCTCAACGCTCATTGGACCGCACACATCGGTATGTATGATTTCCAACAAGTTGGTTGCTCGCTCCATTGTTCCGGAGAACGGAGTCTTGGTCATTTTGCCCAAGAGGCATGGTTCGCACGTGTCAAACGATTCATAATCAAGAGACTCTAAAAGTCCATCGGCATGGAGCTTCTTCATGCGCTTGACACCAATGTGACCAAGGCGGCAGTGCCACAAGTATGTGGGACTATCGTTATCAACTTTAAATCTTTTGGCATCTACACTATGAACATGTGTAACATTACGCTCGAGATTCATTAAGAATAAACCATTGACCATCGGAGCATGACCATAAAACATATCTCTCATATAAATCGAACAACCATTATTCTCAGACTTAAATGAGTAGCTATCTCGTATTAAACGAGATCCAGATACAATGTTCATGCTCAAACTTGGCACTAAATAACAATTATTGAGGTTTAAAACTAATCCCGTAGGTAAATGTAGAGGCAGCGTGCCGACGGCGATCACATCGAGTTTTGAACCATTCCCGACGCGCATCGTCACCTCGTCCTTTGCCAGTCTCCGTTTATTCCGCAGCTCCTGCTGTGAGTTACAAATATGAGCAACGGCACCGGTATCAAATACCCAGGAGTTACTACGAGTACTGGTAAGGTACACATCAATCACATGTATATCAAATATACCTTTGGTGTTGCCGGCCTTCTTATCCGCTAAGTATTTGGGGCAGTTCCGCTTCCAGTGACCCTTCCCCTTGCAATAAAAGCACTCAGTCTCAGGCTTGGGTCCATTCTTTGACTACTTCCCGGTAACTGGCTTACCAGGCGCGGCAACATCTTTTCCGTCCTTCTTGAAGTTCTTCTTACCCTTGCCCTTCTTGAACTTAGTGGTCTTATTGACCATCAACACTTGATGTTCTTTCTTGATTTCAGCCTCTGCTGACTTCAGCATCGAGAACACTTCAGGAATGGTCTTTTCCATTCCCTGCATGTTGTAGTTCATCACAAAGCTCTTGTAGCTTGGTGGGAGCGACTGGAGGATTCTGTCAATGACCGCCTCATCTGGGAGGTTAATGTTCAGCTGGGTCATACGGTTGTGCAACCCAGACATCTTCAGGATGTGCTCACTGACAGAACTGTTCTCCTCCATCTTACAACTGTAGAACTTGTCGGAGACATCATATCTCTCGACCCGGGCATGAGCTTGAAAAACTAGTTTCAGCTCTTCGAACATCTCATATGCTCCGTGATGCTCAAAACGCTTTTGGAGCCCCGGTTCTAAGCTGTAAAGCATGCCGCACTGAACGAGGGAGTAATCATCAGTGCGAGACTGCCAAGCATTCATAATGTCTTGGTTCTCTGGGACGGGAGCGTCACCTAGCGGTCCTTCTAGGACATATTGTTTCCTGGCAGCTATGAGGATGATCCTCAGGTTCCGGACCCAGTCCGTATAGTTGCTGCCATCATCTTTCAGCTTGGTTTTCTCTAGGAACGCGTTGAAGTTCATGTTGACATTAGCGTTGGCCATTGATCTACAAGACATATTTGCAAAGGTTTTAGACTAAGTTCATGATAATAAAGTTCTAATCAAATTATGAACTCCCACTTAGATTAGACATCCCTTTAGTCATCTAAGTGTTACACGATCCGAGTCGAGTAGCCCGTGTCCGATCATCACGTGAGACGGACTAGTCATCGTCGGTGAACATTTTCATGTTGATCGTATCTTACATACGACTCGTGTTCGACCTTTCGGTCTCCGTGTTCCGAGGCCATGTCTGCACATGCTAGGCTCGTCAAGTTAACCCTAAGTGTTTTCGCTGTGTAAAACTGTCTTACACCCGTTGTATGTGAACGTAAGAATCCATCACGCTCGATCATCACGTGGTGCTTAGAAACGACGAACTGTAGCAACGGTGCACAGTTAGGGGAGAACACTTCTTGAAATTTTATAAGGGATCATCTTATTTACTACCGTCGTCCTAAGTAAACAAGATGCATAATACATAATAAACATCACATGCAATTATATAGTTGTGACATGATATGGCCAATATCATATAGCTCCATTGATCTTCATCTTCGGGGCTCCATGATCATCTTGTCACCGGCTTGACACCATGATCTCCATCATCATGATCTCCATCATCGTGTCTTCATGAAGTTGTCACGCCAATGACTACTTCTACTTCTATGACTAACGTTTAGCAATAAAGTAAAGTAGTTTACATGACGTTATTCAATGACACGCAGGTCATACAAAAAAATAATGACAACTCCTATGGCTCCTGCCGGTTGTCATACTCATCGACATGCAAGTCGTGAATCCTATTACAAAGAACATGATCTCATACATCACAATTCATCATTCATCACAACTTCTGGCCATATCACATCACATGATCAATCGCTGCAAAAACAAGTTAGACGTCCTCTAATTGTTGTTGCATCTTTTACGTGGCTGCAATTGGGTTCTAGCAAGAACGTTTTCTTACCTACGAATCACCACAACGTGATTTTGTCAACTTCTATTTACCCTTCATAAGGGCACTGTTCATCGATTCCGCTCCAACTAAGGTGGGAGAGACAGACACCCGCCAGCCACCTTATGCAACTTGTGCATGTCAGTCGGTGGAACCGGTCTCACGTAAGCGTACGTGTAAGGTTGGTCCGGGCCGCTTCATCCCACAATACCGTTGAGCAAGAAAAGACTAGTAGAGGCAAGTAAGATGACAAAATCCACGCCCACAACAAAGTTGTGTTCTACTCGTGCAAAGAGAACTACGCATAGACCTAGCTCATGATGCCACTGTTGGGGAACGTTGCAGAAAATTAAAAATTTTCCTACGGTTTCACCAAGATCCATCTATGAGTTCATCTAAGCAACGAGTCTAGGGAGAGAGTTTGCATCTACATACCACTTGTAGATCGTGTGCGGAAGCTTGCAAGGTGATGACGTAGTCGTACTCGACGTGATCCAAATCACCGATGACCTGCGCCGAACGGACGGCACCTCCGCGTTCAACACACGTACGGAACAGCCACGTCTCCTCCTTCTTGATCCAGCAAGGAAGGGAGGAGAGGTTGAGGGAGATGGCACCAGCAGCAGCACGACGGCGTGGTGTTGGTGGAGCTGCAGTACTCCGGCAGAGCTTCGCTAAGCACTATGGAGGTTGAGGAGGTGTTGGGGAGGGAGAAGGAGGCAACCAAAGGCCGAGACGTTCAGGTGTGAAGTCCCTCCTCTCCCCCCACTATATATAGGGGTGCCAAGGGGGGGTGGCCGGCCCTAGGAGATCAAATCTCCT
>NC_041391.1:199036209-199044044 GCF_002162155.2 Triticum dicoccoides | reverse complement strand
CTCGATGTTGTCATCGGATGAACCACTATGTCGAGGATTCGATCAAACCCTGTATGCAATTCCCTTTGTCAATCGGTACGTTACTTGCCCGAGACTCGATCGTCGGTATCCCAATACCTTGTTCAGTCTCGTTACCGGCAAGTCACTTTACTCGTACCGTAATGCATGATCCCGTGTCCAACACCTTGGTCACATTGAGCTCAATATGATGATGCATTACCGAGTGGGCCCAGAGATACCTCTCCGTCATACGGAGTGACAAATTCCAGTCTCGATCCGTGTCAACCCAACAGCTACTTTCGGAGATACCTGTAATGCACCTTTATAGTCACCCAGTTACGTTGTGACGTTTGGTATACCCAAGGCACTCTTACGGTATCCGGGAGTTACACGATCTCATGGTCGAAGGAAGAGATACTTGACACTTGCAAAGCTCTAGAAAAACGAACTACACGATCTTTTATGCTATGCTTATGATTGGGTCTTGTCCATCACATCATTCTCCTAATGATGTGATCCCGTTATCAATGACATCCAATGTCCATAGTCAGGAAACCATGACTATCTGTTGATCACAACGAGCTGGTCAACTAGAGGCTTACCAGGGACATAGTGTGGTCTAAGTATTCACACGTGTATTACGATTTCCGGATAATACAGTTATAGCATGAATACAAGACAATTATCATGAACAATGAAATATAATAATACTTTTATTATTGCCTCTAGGGCATATTTCCAACAACCAGGCCATCCGGCATAATAATCGCCGGTTTACGGGACATAGGAGATTTTTCACAAAAGTTCATTGGATGTCCAAGCTCTGGTTAAAATTCGAGGGCATTCTGAGAAACTTTGTTTCGCAAAAGTTTCAAAGCAAGATTTTGTATGAAGTGAAAAATTGGTTGATTTCCATATCAAATGGATGACCTGGTAGCTCAAACTTGGCAGGGGTGATATCTGACAACCTTTTTTTTGCGGCCGATATTTGACAACCTTTACAGTCCTAGGAATTTTTGGGGAGGCAGAAATTAAATTTGTAGATCTAGTCAAATAATTGAACATGACCATGGGTCTCAAACATTTTTGAAACATAAAAATAATTTTCTCTATTAAAGACCATTTCTGGCCTTAAGAAAAAGCCTTTAAATAAAATACTTTTATACTTCTGAAAATATTATTTTTGTGGTTTTGGGATGTCCTATAACTAATAGGATCAAAATATAACTTTGCAAAGTTTTTATTCCACCTAAATCAGGGACTTGTAGTTGAAGCCATGATTGAAAGTCTTTGAAAACCTAAATTTAGAAAATAGCTTTTGGCCAAAACATTAGGTAAAATAAATATTTTTATGACCTATTCCCATGTCATGATCAATGGCAGAAAGTCGGGATCCATATCTGGAGCAGAATGAGCATAGGACTTTTAACAAGCAAGGCACAACCTTGAAATTTTAAACAAAGAGAGAAACCATTCAAATAACTCGGGGTCCATCATAAAATTATTTAACTAAGCTCAAGGGTTACAAAACACAGGGTGCTACACGTGCCAGATGTCGTGTGTGCAAATGTTGGAAATATGAGCAATTTACCGAGTGATTTTATTAACAGAAATACTAGATAAAGCATGACTAGTGTAGCAGTGATAAAACAAGCCATGCGATTTGACAAAGAGAAGGTAAACAACATCTTCATATATGAACCATAACTAAACATATCTTGAGCAGACAGTATAGCAAGTTGCATATATGAAATGGAGTCTAACATATCTAGGGCAAATACTAGAACAAGGAACTGTAGCAGAACCTCCAATAGAAAGGGGAGAAACACGTACGCGACAGCAGCAGGAGCAGAGGCACTGGACTTGGGGTCGGTGTCCTCCATGTCGTCGAGGAGGTTGTCGACGTCGGGGAAGTAGTCGTCGGAGTCCGGGGCGTTCGGGACGAAGAAGTCAGTAGTCGCGCAGAGCGCTCCCCAAAAACCTTATCACCCTTCTCCCGTACAAGGCTCAAAAGGTGCGGTTTCGGAGGCCTACTGTCCTGACTCGCGGTGCACGCCGCAAGCCGGGATGAGGAAGACAGAAGCAGCGCAGAGATTGGAACCGGTGGCGAGAGGAAGGAGAAGTTCTGGTGCGTCTCTCTGAGAGGAGCGACCTCCCTTTTATAGGCGCAAGAGAAGGAGGCGAGAGGGCAGCGACGGAAGGTGAAACGAAGAGACGAAGACGAAGTGAACATCCAGCAGCCGAAGGGCTGCACCGTTCACATTCAAACTCCACTGTCCCAAAAAGCTTCTGTGTGACCTTTCGTATACCCGTAGTGCGTGGCAAAAATTTAGACATCGGCTCGGCTCATTCCCGCAACTCGCGGCGCGGCGCGGCGGGCGGCGGAGGAGGAGCGCGCGTGGATGTCCCTCTTGTTCTCATGCTCATACAAGTGGGGAAGGAGCCTCCCTTATAAAAAGGTCCAACTCCCTCTAAACTAGCAATGTGGGACTAAACTTTAGTTCCACCTCTTGCCTTGCACGAATGGGCTGTGTGGGCCTCTAGAATTTATTAGGAATTTCTAAAACTGCTATTGGGCTAGGTCCAAATAGACAAAAATCCCAACAGAAAACACAACACCAGGGAGTTTTGCGTGTCCCTTTTGTTTGGTTTGGTTTGGGACGAAGAGACATATAGATCCTACTCGTAATAACTCAGGATCCTACGACATGGTGATTTTTCCCCAGGTTCAGATTGCTGAGAAGCGTAATACCCTACGTCATGCTTGATTTTTCCACTGTATATGATGAACAATGGTTACAAGGAGCGGTTTTTGTTGTCAGGGCTTGCCGGGACAAGGAAACACACTATGGTATGTGGGTGTTCAACGTTTTGAGGGTCTATCCTTCTTAGAATCCAATCCTAACCTAATCTAGGTAGCTTGGCCTCCTTTTATAGTTGCAAGGGGTTGCCACAGTAGCTATAACACGGTAAAAAATGCTGGTTGTATAGCGGAGCACCTAACACATTAAATGCAAGAGGCACATGGCGTGGAATGACGTAGTCGGGAGTAGACGTATTACGTCCCATCGGGCAGCTTTGTTGACTTCACGCCCATCACTGTAGCATGCGCCTGTTGGAGAACGCAGTAATTTCAAAAAAAAATCCTACGCACACGCAAGATCATGGTGATGTATAGGAACGAGAGGGAAGAGTGTGTCCACATACCCTCGTAGATCGAAAGCGGAAGCGTTATCCCAACGCGGTTGATGTAGTCGTATGTCTTCACGGTCCGACCGATCAAGCACCAAAAGCACGGCACCTCCGAGTTCTTACACACGTTCAGCTCGATGACGTCCCTCGAACTCTGATCCAACCGAGCTTCGAGGGAGAGTTCCGTCAGCACGACGGCGTGTTGACGATGATGATGTTCTACCGACGCAGGGCTTCGCCTAAGCACCGCTACGATATTATCGAGGAGGACTATGGTGGAGGGGAGGCACCGCACACGGCTAAGAGATCAATGATCAATTGTTGTGTCTAGAGGTGCCCCCTTGCCCCCGTATATAAAGGAGGGAGGGAGAGGTCGGTCCTACACTAGTAGAAAACGGAGCTTTAATACCGGTTCATAAGGGCCTTTAATACCGGTTCTGCAACCGGCACTAAAGAGTGGAGACTAAAGGCCCCCCCTTTAGTATCGGTTCGGCACGAACCGCCACTAAAGACCCACCACGTGGCGCGAGCTCGCGCCGTGGTATGGGGGACCCTTAATACCGGTTGGTGTTACCAACTGGTATTAAAGGTATTTTTTAGATTTTGAAAAAAAAATTGATTTTTTTATTTTCAATTTTCTGAATTATTTGATGATTTAGTCTCTAATCGCCCCTCTTAACTACTCAAGTGTGGATCATTCATTCCAAATCGTCTAACTTCCCGACCGGTCACCCATCCTCTCACTCCCCTAGCCTGAGCACGCTTAACTTCGAAGTTCTATTCTCCCTACTTTCCAAGTCTGTACTTGTTGTTTTCCTGACAAATGTAAGCTGTAAATCCTATTAACCCTCAGCAGTTTAGCTTGAGCAATAGGTCACACATTTCACCGTTTGAGTTTGAAACTATTATTCTAAAAAACAGTAATTATTTAGTAACACTAATATTTCTGAAATAAGTTTGACCATAGTTTGACCACAGTTTGACCACAGTTTGACCAAATTTGACCAAAATTCAATAAATTGAAATAATTATTTAGTAACACTAATATTCTTGAATAAGTATGTAGTAACATTAATACTTCTTGAATAAGTAGTTTGACCATAGTTTGACCAGATTTAACCAAAATTAAAAAAAAAACTTAAATTTGAGCATATCTTTTTCTCCTTTTGGTATTTGAGGATTCTAAAAAATTACAAATAGGCCGTAAGCTGTCAAAATCGGATGCGGATTTTTGTGCTGAATTTTTGATATATTATACGTTTTTTTCCTACATCGTATACAAAAGTTATAGCCGTTTTACATTTTCCCTACACTTTTTGCAAAACATGTCCAAATTTAAGTTTTTTAATTTTCCTAACTAGTAGATGTAGTAATATAACTACATCTCGAAGAATTTATGAATTTTTTATTATTTTCTTTTGTATTTTTCAAAACTGAAATGGCGATATACAAGGGGGGTAGAGATTTAAAATTGCTCTTTAGTACCGGTTTGTGCCACGAACCGGTACTAAAGGTGATAGCGGGGCCCCGGCCTGACGCCAGCCTGCCACCACCCCTTTAGTACCGGTTCGTGGCACGAACCGGTACTAAAGGTTCAAAACGAACCGGCATTAATGCATAGCCATTCGAATCGGCACTAATGGTACCATTAGTACCGGGCCAAAATCGAACCGGCACTAATGTGTCTCACATTAGGTCCTTTTTCTACTAGTGCTAGAGGGGGCACACCAAGTGTGGGGAGTCCTACTAGGACTCCCAAGTCCTAGTAGGATTCCCCTTTCCTTTCTGGAGTAGGAGAGAAGGAAAGAGGGGGAGATGGAGAAGGAAAAGGGGGTTGCACCCCTTGTCCAATTCGGACCAGAGGGGGTGCGCACGCCTCCTTCCTTTTGGCCTCTCTCCTCTATTCCCGTATGGCCCAAGAAGGTCCATATACTCCCCGTCGAATTCCCGTAACTCTCTAGTACTCCGAAAAATACCCGAATCACTCGGAACCTTTCCGAAGTCCGAATATAGTCGTCCAATATATCGATCTTTACGTCTCGACCATTTAGAGACTCCTCGTCATGTCCCCGATCTCATTCGGGACTCCGAACTACCTTTGGTACATCAAAACACATAAACTCATAATATAACCGTCATCGAACTTTAAGCGTGCGGACCCTACGGGTTTGAGAACTATGTAGGCATGACCGAGACACGTCTCCGGTCAATAACCAATAGCGGAACCTGGATGCTCATATTGGCTCCCACATATTCTACGAAGATCTTTATCGGTCAAACCGCATAACAACATACATTGTTCCCTTTGTCATCGGTATGTTACTTGCCTGAGATTCGATCGTTGGTATCTCAATACCTAGTTCAATCTCATTACCGGCAAGTCTCTTTACTCGTTCCGTAATACATCATCCTGCAACTAACTCATTAGTTACAATGCTTGCAAGGTTTATAGTGATGTGCATTACCGAGTGGGTCCAGAGATACCTCTCCGACAATCGGAGTGACAAATCCTAATCTCGAAATACACCAACCCAACAAGTACCTTCGAAGACACCTGTAGAGCACCTTTATAATCACCCAGTTACGTTGTGATGTTTGGTAGCACACAAAGTGTTTCTCCGGTAAACGGGAGTTGCATAATCTCATAGTTATAGGAACATGTATAAGTCATGAAGAAAGCAATAGCAACATACTAAACGATCAAGTGCTAAGCTAACAGAATGGGTCAAGTCGATCACATCATTCTCCTAATGATGTGATCCCGTTAATCAAATGACAACTCATGTCTATGGTTAGGAAACTTAACCATCTTTGATTAACGAGCTAGTCAAGTAGAGGCATACTAGTGACACTATGTTTGTCTATGTATTCACACATGTATTATGTTTCCGGTTAATACAATTCTAGCATGAATAATAAACATTTATCATGAAATAAGAAAATAAATAATAACTTTATTATTGCCTCTAGGGCATATTTCCTTCAGTGCCAGCAAGTGGCACATGCCGTAGAAAGCAATCAAGGTGCCAGCGCGCATGCGACTTGGCCTCCAAGGGAGATCGTCCATGCCTGCCAGCTCACCCCGCGCTATGGCTGGCCACGGCAGGCTTAGGCCCGTTGTGGCCCTTGAGTAATCCCTTCAATGCTCCTGCCAGCGACTAGTCATTGGCGGGGCTTAGGGTGTCCGCGAGAAGCAGACAATGGAAAGGGAGTTCCCGGAAGGATCAACCCCTTCTCGTGAAGATCTTGGCTTTGACGTTGTCGATGGTGCCAAATGGCTTCTATCCGTCTGCGATGGTCTTGCCGGTGAGAGTCTTCACAAGGATCTGCGTCTTGTGGTCATGTCTTGACGAAGATCTGCATGCCACCTCGGAAGGGGCATGGTCTTGAGTACATAGGCTGGTTGCCCATGTTCACACGTTAGCGGAGCTGCCGCGGCCCAAGCGAGACGGATCCGTGGGACCCTGGTCTTCCGACAGCAAGTAACATTGTTTTTTTATATAGACTACCAGTTGTAGGATAAGCATTACTTCTGAAGATAGAAATAACAGGACAAATATTCAGATCCGGTGAGTTAAAACTCAAAAGGGTCAAGGAGCAAGCATGGCGGCCAGTGCCAGTTCATCCATAACATATGGGCAACTCCTCCTCGTGTGGATGCTATTCATAGGTTTAGAATCTTCCATATTAGTTGATACTCAGTTGTTTTCCCTCTTTTGTTCACTACAATTACAGTACATTGGTTCTTAACTTAATATTTTTGACTTACAATCTGACTTTTCTATTTATCAGGTAACCATGTCACTTCCACTACTTCTATGCTACCACTACCACTATGTCTTCTCTGAGAACTTGGGCCCATCTGTGTTGATTATTTTATTTTTACAAACATACCATTATGGAATGTACTCATAACTTTGTTTAATCTTTAATTTTAGGGAATAAAGACTGCAGCTCAATGAATCTTGAAATACAAAAGGAACAATGTGTGCTGACTAAGGTTTTACTGCCCCGCTTTATATATAAAGCCACGACTAGAGAAACAAATCCGGATACAACACGCCACCATCCCACACAATACACACACCCAAGGCAAGATACAAGGGTGCCGATGCACCGCAACACTACCAATCGACCACCAAGCACACTACGGATGAGCCCAAAGAAACTACTTGGGGCCGACGAGGACCTCCCGAGACCTAGCCACCGAAAAGTGAAGCGGGACAGTGACGAAGCATGGACTCCAAGGTGGTGCCTTCAAGAAGGGCACGACACCGATTGTCGCCACCACCCGGCCCCGAGGATCAAGTTTTCACCCGGAGCAACGTGGAGAGAGGAGAACACCACGATGGAGCCTTCATAAAGGAAACGACGCCCGTGGCCGCCGTCACCGTCAACCGGAGAAGACCGGGCAAGTTATGCACTTTGGTATTAACCCTCCGCCAAACCACCATGCTACGCCAAACATCACCAACCATGCCACCCGCGTGACCATGGCTGCCTGACCGCAGCCAAGACGCGCGCTCCGCCCACGAACACCGCGTCTCCCGCCGCCAGGGCCGCCGCCCTGCATCCAAGCAACTCCGAGAACACCCAAAGGCCTTGGCTTTGGCCTGACTGGAAGCACCCGCCAATGGAGCAGC
>NC_041391.1:199029032-199035600 GCF_002162155.2 Triticum dicoccoides | reverse complement strand
GCCCGCCGGCGAGGCACCGCGCGTCGCCCGCGCCCGCCGGACCGCCAGATCTAGCCGAGCCTAGACCTGGCTGCCGCCGCAGCCACGAGCGCGAGCCGCCCCGTGCAGCCCACCGCGTCGCCACCAAGCCCTCGCTACCCCGCCGTCAGGGCCCGCCGCCGCGCCTCCGCGCCCCGCACCAGCGCGAAGCACCGCCGTCCGCCGCCGCCCCGCGCCAACAGCCTCCGAGCGGGATGAAGAAGAGCCCCGCCGCCACTGGCGCCGGTGGGCTTTGCCCGACAGTGTGGTCCGGCGGCGGCGAGGGAGGGGAGGCCCGAAGCCGGCGGCTAGGGTTTCCCCCCCGGTCGCCACACGGGAGCGACGCGGGGAGGGGATTGTATCTGCCTAAGGTTTTCTGTAACACAAAACCGCAATGTCATTCAGGCATTCTGCTTCTACCTGCAATGACATTGGCCACTAGATGGCACATCAACGTACTCCAGAAGTGTCGACAATCTTTGAAAGGTAATCACAGTCTTTTAAATATGGCTGAAATATATCTCTGAAATCCAATCCAGATAATGCCACGATAGAAGTATATATTTCTTATTCAGCGCGAGATCCATCCCTTACGAAATTGAATACAACAAATGGGACAGAGTCGACGTCAACCAACTGAAGCAACTATTACATATTTGGCTGAATTGGAGCCAGCAGATATGATGGTAATTACCGTGTACTCACTGTATTATGCAGTTTAGACTATTTGCTCAGCCAATAATGCTTAATAATATGTTCTTTGGCAGAAGCACAACTTAGTCAAAGCACAACTTACGCTGGGGTGAGGCCAGTTCAGACAGTCAATCTGTAATGCCGTTCAGCACATCTCTGCTGCGTGCTCCTCCACAGCATATACACGCCCACAAGTGCCCAACGCAGCACCCATCAAACACACGCAGCCCAGATACCACGCACAAGAATGCCACCATCCATCCGGCAACTTCAGCACCTGACACCTCTTGCCGGCGCATGGTCTAGTTTGGAAAGAATTTCACAAACCCTGTAATCTGTACTCCATTTCATTTCGACCAAATGATGAGTTCCAGATTATTATAACACCTTAGACAAACTTCAAAGTATCTTACAAAAGCATTAACATAGTCTGCATACAAATATTATTAAGCATTCGCATGCATGCATGCATTGCCAAAGCACAACTTAGCACAGATGTCTTCTTTGGCAGAAGAGCAACAACCAATTCAGCATAGCACAACTTAGCATTCAGGGTTGGTGGAGTAATACTTTTCCAGCTCAGCCCATTCAGGGTTGCTGGTGATGGTTTTCACATCAACCCCCTTGGGCAAATGGACATAAAGTCTGTCTCGAACCACTTTATAATCGGCGTAGACTCGCTTGTAAAGTTTGCCACTGTCATCTGTGATAAATTCAACATTATGGCCGTCAGCCTGCTCTGCAATCTTAAGATCAAGCAGGTCAGTGCAACAGGGCTTCCTTAGCTTTCCATCAGCGAATTGGGTTATTCCCCTTCTGTAGCCCACATTGGGCTTGTTGTGGATGTGCAGGACGGTCTTCTTGAATGTGCTGAACCAGCGAAGCTTCTCATCATGGTCACGCTTCTGGTTGAAAGCCTCGCACCAGCGCTCATACAAGGCCCAGAGGGTTTCATCTGACTCAAGGTCTTTCTCCTCTGCCACAAACTTCACCTTGCCTTCCGGCATTTGTTCTATTTAAAAAAAAAGATTAAGTCTTGTGTCGAATTACTCCCTCCGTCTCGTAATATAAGACCTTTTTTACACTATTATAGTGCCATAAAAGTCTTATATTATGGAACGGAGGAGTACAATTTAATATACGGCGTCTGATGCAGTACTACTCCAATAACATGTTATCTTATTCCCCCACTTGAGCTTCAGATGGGTTCAGCTGGCCAAAGGCAGTTATGTTTGATAAAATAATAAAATGGTGGATTCTCGCAGGCTATATATAAAGTGGTAAATCGTCCGGAGTTCATAAAAATGAAAGGAAAACAACCGAAGATGGGCAATCCCGTTCCCGCTCCCTTGCCATGATGCCCAAACCATGCTCCTGTTCTATCAGCCAGGCATTGGATTTTACCTTCTAAGTTGCTGAGCGTCTGGGAGGCAGGTGCGGTCATGGCGGGGGGAGGAACGACGGCGGGAGGACGGTGCAGACGCGGATCTACGGTGGCGGCATGGTGGGAATCCAAGCTGGGAGTGTGACGTTCGACCGCCGCCGCCTTCGTGGAGAGGGCCGCTCGTTCAGCTAAGCGCGCGAAGCGAGATGCGGTCGCCGCAGCTGAGCGAGCGGCACCGGCGAACCGCATGAGCGAGGAAGCTGCCGATGGCATGGCCAAAGCCAACGAGGATGGATCTGCACGGAGTAAATCGCTTCCAAGGCTAGGTTAAAAGAAAATATTAAGTTACATTTTTTTTTTGTAAAAAATCATGTCTATCCTAATATTTTTGTAAATAATGTTGGTCGGCGGATTTGGCTTGACTGAGCATGTTATTACTGTACGCATGCTGGTGCTCTCAAAATCCACCGTCGGTTTCAATGCAAAGGCTCTCTTCCATCTGCCTTAGGTGCGGGCGGGTAGCCATGGCTTCGTGGGGGCTTGGCTGCGGGGTGGTGGGCGGAGCGGGGGTGTCGGAGGGGTGTGATCGCCGGGGTCCATCACTTGCCCAGTCCTCGTACTGGCCGGCGGCGGCGGCGTCCACGGACGTCGTATCCTTCTTGAAGGCTCCGTCGCGGTGCTCCCACTCCTTCGTGTGGCTCCGGGTGAAAACTTGATCTTCGGATCGGACCGTGGCGGCTATCCGTGGTCGCACCCTTCTGGGAGGCACCGTCTTGGAGTCCTTGCTCCGTCATTGTCCGTCTCACCCCTCCTCGGTGGCTCCAAGTAGTTCTTCTTCGTTCATATCTAGTTTGCTTGGTTGTCGTCCGAGTGGTGTGTCGGTGCCCGGCACCTTTGTATCTTGCCTTGGGTGTGTGCTGTGTATCGTGGTGGGTGTGTTTGTATCGGTTCGCTCGGATGCTTGTGATGATGTTTGCTTTATAATATAAAGCGGGGGCAACCCTTTTTCGGTAATTATGTTATTAATCAAAAAAAAAATTGTAACGACGCCGGAAGAACGGCGGTCCTCTGGCTGGTCGCGCCGGCCAGCTTAGCTGTCAGCGTGCATGTGAAACACTTTCAAGGGGTTTAGCTATACCTCAAGTTCCTAAATCATCACATGTATTGTTTTTGTTTTTTCACAACAGCCATAAAAACATTTGAATCCTGGGGGTAACCTTAATTAAGATGCCAGACAGCTGGCAGAAATATGGGCATACTCCCCTAAATTAACAATGCCATACGAAGACCTGGATGAGACTCTTTTAGACTCGTATTTCCATATGATGGAACCATCATGTTCAGTTATCCCAATACTTCCAGCAACATTTTCTAGGCCAAACCATTCATCCACCAAGTTATCAGAAAAGAGCCTGTGAAATGTTCACTTCAATTGAAGTCCATCCCAAGCATCAGCAATAACTCTGTTTTTCTGATTCACCAAACAGCAGAGATCCCAGGATTGGGTTGCCAAAGGGAAGGGACATTCCCAAACCAACTATGTTCCCAAAATGTCACTAATCTACCATTGCCAACATGCCGCTTATAACTCAATTGAACAGCCTTCTCCCATAATGTGCGCGGACTATTAACTGCTGCCAGATGATGTCCCTAGCTAAACTCTAAATTTGCCATATCAGAGAAGTGTAATAGAATGGTATCCCTGCTAAGCTCTAAATTCCCATATTGGAGAAGTGTGTGGATATAACTGTACTGTACAATGAATTCACTGCCTTGCAAAGTAAAGACCCTTTTAGAGTTTGGATGTACCCGTATAAAGTTAATACAAAGTTGAGTCATCTATTTTGGAACGGAGGGAGTAATTTGTAGTTCTGTTTTTCGAAAGGTCTACCCACCTGAACTTTCCACTGCACCGCGGTTGACACTATAAATATATGAGTCGGCATACGGACAGGGAAACACGGCTGTAAGCGACAAGACAAGACCGAAAATAAGCAAATGATGCTTAAATTTCTAATGCTGCAGCCATATCAGAAACCCATGAAAAGAAACTCAGTCCTTCGCCCCTTTGACCTGCACACGGTACATCCGCGAGTATACACCATTGCTCGCAGAGACCAGCGTCTCATGGCTGCCCATCTCAACCACCGCGCCTTTCTCCATCACGACGATCGCATCCGCGCCCGCGACCGTGGACAGCCGGTGCGCGATCGTGATGCTCGTGGTCGTGCTCGACGACACCTCGCCGATACCGCTCTTCCCCCACCCCTTCGCGGCGAGGGAGCTCATCACCACCCTCTCGGACTCGCCGTCCAGGGCGCTGGTCGCCTCGTCCAGCAGCAGTATGGCAGGCTTCTTCAGAATGGTTCTCGCGATGGCGATCCTCTGCTTCTGCCCCCCAGAAAGCTGGCTCCCTTTGTCCCCGACCACGGTGCCGTACCCCGCCGACAAGCCGCTGATGAACTCATGGATGTTGGCCTCCGTTGCGGCCTGCACTATCTCCGCCTCCGACGCGCCTTCGTTGCCGTAGCTGATGTTCTCCCTGATGGACAGGTTGAACAGGATCGGCTCCTGCTGGACCAGCCCTATCTGCCTCCTCAGCCACTTCAGGTTGTAGTCCCTGATGTCCTTGCTGTCTACAAGCACTCTTCCTTGGCTAGGCTCGTAGAACCTTAGCAGGAGCGCGAACACCGTGGACTTTCCGGCGCCGCTCGGGCCGACCAAGGCGACCCTCTTCCTCGGTACATGGCGAGACTGAAGCCATCCAGAATGGTCACCTTTGCTCTGGAGGGATAGCTGAAGCTGACGCCTTCAAACGCGATGCCGCCCACAATTCTGTCTTCCTCATCATGAGACGCTTTTGGTACATCCGGCACAATCGTTGTTTCTCTGTCAAGAATGTCGAGCGCAGGGTCCAGTACCGCGAGCGCCGACATGACCATAGGGATCAAGGTCCATAGCTCCGTGATGGAAGGCACCGTCAGCGCGAACGTCTGATATGATCGTACACAGTTTTCAAATGTCGCCAGTCCCTTGCCGAGCAGCGCGATGGTGCAGCTCAACTGGATGGCGTGCGTCATGTGCCATAGGCAGAGGGCAACCCCCTGCAACGCTCCATACTTGATGCTCTCCATCCTGATTGTCCGCATTGGTTCTTGAAGCGCTAGGTCCGCTTTCCTGAGTATCTCCTCTTCCTGGACGAAAGACGCCACGGTGCGGATGTTGCTGACGGCCTCTGAGGTGAGCGAGATGAGCTTCTGGTGAGAACTGGAAATGTCAGTGGCAAAGCCTCTCGCTGACCTGATTTGTACGAGGCCGGCGATTAGGTGGCACGGCATCATAGCATATACGGCTAGAGCCATCCTCCAGTTCACTGCTGTGCTTAACACGGTTGCTATCAGGATCGAAGAGATGCACTGAACGATGACGGACATCCGGTCGGATATAATCGTTTTGATCATGGAGGTGTCGCTGACAACACGCGAGGTCAGGAAGCCGACGCTGTTCCCGGGTTCTTCGAACCAACCTACTTCGCTCCGAAGAACGACTGCATTTAGCAAAGAGAGATGGTGTTACATTCAAGACAATGACCGTCCATTTACTTCTGTGCTAAATGCACCTTGCGAGAGAGCCAAAACTCTATGTTCGTGTGTCATACCTGAAAAGAGGGCCTCCCTTAGGTTATTCATCGCCCTTTCACCAACCAGGCCATAGACATAGTGCTGAAAGATGTTACTGAAGAATGTTAAGAACCCAACTAGGAACAAAATTACAGAGTATTTGCCGACTATTCTCTCTGCATCTGTCTCCAGGTATGCCATGGCAACCGTTATAATGAAGAAAGCAAATATAGGCCTCGAGATCCCAGAGATTGCTGCTGCTGTAGAACCCAGCAGAACTTTTCCGGGCACAAGTTTAAAAGTTCCAAGAAATATTCTGTAGAAAGCAGATGTTCTCTTTCTGATACCTTGCTTCGGTTGCTTTGAGGTCAATTCTATTCTCTTCTCTTCATCATCTGCAGCGAAAGATGGCTTGTTGTCTTGTTCTTCTTCGTCTTGCTCTGTGATTCTGTTTTACCAATCAACATAAACTAGTGAGTGAACTGTTACCCTTATTATAATTACTCAAATTAGGTACTTATAGTCGGTCCAGTTTAGAAAAACATATTTTCAGCACAGCCCTGACGCATCTCCAGGCACGCATGGTATCTAATACTCATCAATTTTCACTCGTAATTGCACATGTACAATGTGATGATGGATTTCATAATTATACAGTGTAAAAAGAAGCATAAACAAAGAGAGCTCCCCTCCCTAGGGTTCCCACCCCCGCCGCCGCCGGCGACCCCGCTCCCCCGCCGGCGCCGGCCGCCGGGCGCGCGCCTCCCGGCCCGCCCCGCTCCCCTCCCCCTCTCCCCTTCCCCCTCTCCTCCCCTCCCCTCCCGCGGCGCGCTCGCGCGCGCCCGGGGGGCCC
>NC_041391.1:199014386-199028320 GCF_002162155.2 Triticum dicoccoides | reverse complement strand
CTCCCCTCCCCCCCGCCGTCGCCGGCGCGCTTCGTCGGGTAAAGCCCGGCGGGCGAGGCGGCGGCGGGGCCCTCCTTCCCCGTCCGCTTGAGGGCGCCGGCGCGGGGCGGCCCCTTTGAGCGACGGTGCTGGTCGCCCGCGGAATCCAGCGGTGCGGCGACAGTCTCGTGGGGTCGCGGGGTGGCCTGCTGTGGCGGTGCTCCGGCGATCCTCGGGCTGCGCGCTGCGGGGCGGCTGCGGTGCTCCCATCTCGGGAGGTGGCGCGCGACCGGTCTCGGGCCGGATCCGTCCGGATCTGGCTTTGGGGGCCGGCCGGTGGCGCCTGGCTCCGGTGGTGCGTGCCCGGCGGCTCCGGCGCTTGGAGCCCGCCGGGCGACACGGGTAGGGCAGCGGCCGGGCGTGGCTGCTCCTCCGGCCGTGGGCGGCGACATGGGTAGGTCTCGGTGGCCTACCGGTGTCGTGGCGACTTCACGGTGACTCGACGGATCTGTCCGCGGCAACGGCCGGCTCCTCCGGCGTCGGTTTGTCTGCGTTCGGGCCGTCTCGTCCTTCACCCCAGCTCCTCGTCGCCCGGGCGCTACTCCCATCAAAGGGCTGGTCCTTTCCCAGCTGCGATCCACCGCTCGTCTCGCGCCCGCAGGACAGAGCTCGTCTCGCGCACGTTGCAGCAGGACCGAGCTCGTCTCGCGCACGATGCAGCAGGACCGGGCTCGTCTCGCGCACGATGCAGCAGGACCGACCTCGTCTCGCGCACGATGCAGCAGGACCGAGCTCGTCTCGCGCACGATGCTGCAGGACCGAGTTCATCTCGCGCTTGGGGTAGCAGGATGGGTCGGTGGATGCCGGTTCTGGCCGACCTATTGGGTCTCGACGCTGGGGGTTGCCCAGGGGCGCGAAAGGTGGGACCTTTCCGCTCATCTCTTTCGTTGGGGTGCGCCGGGTCACGGGTGAGGTGGTGTTGAGGTCTTGGATGCTGGGGCGGCGGCCCTGGTGGTGGTGGTGGCGCGGTGCTCTTGGACAAAGCCCGCGCCTTGGTGCTGCCCGCTCATCATGGCCGTGTGGGCGGCGTGGTAGCCGGGGTGTGGCGTTCGGTGGCGGTGAATGTTGGCCGAGGTGAAAACTTGCTCTATCTTCGGACGGACCGGTGGCGGCGAAGATTGCTCCCTTCTTGAAGGCGTCGTCGCGGCTCTCATTGCCCATCATGCGGCTCCAGGGGAAACTTTGATCCTTGGATCGGGCGGTGGCGGCGCTCCGGCGTCGTTTCCTTCTTGAAGGCGCCGCCTTGGAGCGCATGGTTCGTCATATGTAGCTTCATATCTTCGGGGCGGTAGTGCTAGGAGTAGTGTTGCTGCGCTCAGCGCCTTTGTATCCCGTCCTGGGTGTGTGCGTGTGTTGCGGTGGCGTAGCGTGTGGTTGTACTGGATGCTTGTGGGTTGTTGCTTTATATATAAAGCGGGGCGAAAGCCTTTTTCGGTAAAAAGAAGCATGCAATTGATTACATTTACCTTTCTCCAATCTTGTCAGATTCCTTCTCTAGATTCTGCATGTTGCATACACTCGAGTAGAATGCACTTTTCTCCAGCAATTCTTTGTGAGTTCCAGAATGAGCTACTCTTCCATTCTCCACAACAACAATCTTGTCCGCGTTTATAATTGTTGATATTCTGTGGGCAATCAAGATAACAGTCCTCCCTTGCATAGCTCTGTCAAGAGCATCCTGAACTAACTTCTCGGATTCTGAATCAAGTGCACTTGTGGCTTCATCAAGCAGAAGAATTGGAGGATTTTTTAGAATAGCCCTTGCAATAGCTATTCTCTGCTTCTGGCCTCCTGATAGTTGCACACCTCTTTCTCCTACCTGAAGTAATCCATGAAGAGGGGTAATGCTCACTATTATATAGATTTGGTATCTAACTAAATTTTCTAGAAAATTAGCTGTCCTTTATGCAACAAATTGCTGCTCTCTATGGACTACCCAGGGTTAGGGACAATGGAGTGCCCAACTTGAAGTGTAGTCTGCATTTCCGTAAGGCTATTAAAATCAATAATTTGACTTAGTTTGATTCACAAACATAAAATAAAAGAGAGGTTTGTGAAATTTTCACTGTCCTTGCTTTGTGAACATAAAGTCTTACCTCAGTTGAGTATTGGTTTGGAAGCTTGGAAATAAAAGTGTGCACATTAGCTGTTTTTGCTGCTTCAGTGACCTCTTCATCAGTTGCACCCATTTTGCCGATTCTCAAATTATCAGAAATAGTACCAGAAAAGAGTGATGGTTCTTGAGACACTGAACCTATATTTCTCCTCAGGGACTTCAGATCAAGTTCCTTAATGTTTTGACCATCAATTAATATGTCACCTACATTCCACACCATATTACAAACACAAGTAAAATCTGAAAATTTACATTTTACTCATCATTTGAATTTTCCTTTTTTTTTGGAATAATTGGTTCTGTTTGACATGTCAACATATTATTTAACTTTTGGTGTAGAATATAATATGATTGTATTCTTTTTCCACTGCAAAATCTTGCAATAACATTTCCGCATTCTAAAAACGATCTTCTCCATAATTCCTCTATTCTGGCATCATGTTGCGTTTGTGACAGCTTAAGTATGTTCAAAGGGTTTGACCATTAGGAAAATATCAAAAATTAGTTTTTCTTTTATTTAAAAAAACAAAAGATAATATAAATTAAGAAAAGGTAAATTAAAATACTGGAAATACGGGAAAATGATGGATCACTTTTGAAACCAGTAAGAAAATTTAGTAATATTTTATAACAGGATATACTTAAGATGTTGCAAAAAAGGTTAAGTTTCTTCTAAATTTTTACACTAGGATTTCTTATCAGAATATTTGCACTATGGGAACATATCGATATTTCTAAAGTTTATTGGACCCTTAAAATTTACCCGTTGTAAATTTTTTAATTTATTTTTACATCTTTGCTTCAGAAATTAAAATTATTCAGTGGCTCACTATTTGTTTTGAATTTTATCTCTTCTTCTTGATTTATAATTTCTAAGTTTATAATGATGTCTGGTATTTCTCTCCGCTCATATATTTTTCTTAATGATCAAACCCCTTTAACCACATGGAAGTGGCAGAAATAAAATAGGGTATGCTAGAACAAGTGGCACAACAGAAGACATCATTTTCGTAGCAAAAGGTGGATTGCAAGAGTTCCCCGTGACAAAAGATACTTTTGCAACTTTATTATGTCAAGAATGCAGTCTGAATTCGTAAAATCAAGCACTGCTGAATACAGCCAAGCAAACTATATAAAGTTTAAACACACCTCGGCTAGAGTTTGTGCGGTGTTAGGTATATGTCCTAGACGTGTACCTGACATAGCATCGTAGAACCTCTGAACCAAAGAAATCACAGTGCTCTTCCCACATCCACTACTCCCGACAAGAGCCACAATTTTGCCTGCCGGTACAGTCAGCGAGAAACCTTGGAGAATTGGATTATCTTCACGGGATGGATATGTGAAATGCACCTCTCGTATTTCAATGTCACCGATGACCTTCTCCAATATTCTTCCATTTGATTCAGAACTTATCACTGGATTTCTTTTGATAACCTTAAACACTTCTTTACCAGCAGCTTTTGCTTGACTGAAGATCTGAAGGTCTGGAGCTGCATTTGAGAGATATCTGAAATCACAGATAACAAAAATATCAGCACTGATTACTCCGCGGGATAATTATTTTGGAGGAATAGTAATTTAGGATAACCATGCCAGTATGATATATTGCTAGAAGGATAGTTCTCAGTATTACATTGCACCGGAGAGGATGTTAATAACAGCCGCAATTGTCTCACCCGCTTTCGCGGATCTTCTAGTTACTGCTACTGCTCCAACATAGATTGTCAGTGAGTACGAACAGAAAGTTACAATCTGTAACATTCCCAAACCTAGTCCTTTTATGAATGCCTCTTTCTTGCTTAACTTGTATTGCTTGTCCATGCATTTCACAAAGGATTTCATCGCCGAGTTTTCTCCAACAAATGAGAAGACAGTCTTGATATGTGAAAGAGTCTGCACAAATATATGTTTTATAATATACATTTAATATGGTAACCTACTTACTTCTAACAAAACTGTCATTGTGTAGGTACCTGTTCCACAACAGTGGTTGTTTCAGAGACGAAGGCTGTCCTTGTCATCGACATGCCAATCATTGTTTTAGCATATGTTGCTCCAACCACAAGAAGCATCGGAACAACTAACAGAGAGAGCATACCCACCTCCCAGCAGCACACAAAAGCAACAATGACAGCGACTAGGAATGTGGAGAAATTAGAAATAAAGTGACCCATCTGAGAAATAATAAGTAAGATACTGTTCACAATTTGTTACCATAAAACAATCTTTTTTGCTTCTCTTTGGATTACCAAACATACAGTGAATGCTATAACATGCAAGCTGATACCTTCTCTCCAATTGCATCTTTTATGACGCTCATGTGATTTGTTGTTCCGGCCATGATGTTCGCGGTGGTTAAGTCGGTGTCAAAAGCTCCGACATCTTGACTGAGTACTGATCCCAGATATGCCATCTGCATGCGTGTCATTTGTCTCTGACTTGTGTACATCCAACATGTAATTTCTGCAGCACAGGGACATTGTGGCAGAAACGTAAGACAGTTTATTTCAATATATACTGATGCCATTTCATATTATTTGTGTTTCCATCACGTAGTGTTTTCTTGTTCATGCACGAAGAGTTAAATAAGAGAAGTAGTTAAATAGAGATTGGTGCTATTATAAAATTCCCCGCTTTTATTATCATAAAGATTGTTTTCTGTGCACATTTCTTTGGGTTGTGATGTGCTGCTGTTCTTCTGAACTTCACATTATATTCTATGCCAAGCTATCGTCAGGTGGCTACTATAAGATGTTTGATTGGGGCATCAACACAAAATAATAAAATTCTAACCAGCTTCAAGGGTTCACAACTTCTCCTTTTAGACCAATTCTGGTAACCAGTAAAATCACTGAAATTTCAAATTCAGCCGAATCACCTAAATTTTTTTAATTGACCAAAATTTGAGTTACATTTCAATCTGCCCGAAATTGGTTATCACTGAAAATTTTAACAGGCCGCTGAAATCAGCTAGAATTTCCATAATTTCAGTGAAAACTAGCTTTCGAAGAATCCTCTCAATTCAGCATTTTGGCCTAATTTCAACTCAAAGTTGCTTGGTACCAAGTTTCTCAAACCCAGGATTACATGTAGGTCATACTTGCATGCAACTTTGCAAATAGTGCCATGCAGAGGGTGACTTAGGCCCCACTGAAATTGACTGACACCTGGATGTTACGCACATTTTGTATTTTATAAATAAGAACTTATATTCATATACAGAAGTTTCCGCTGTAACTAGGATTCATGTTTTCTTTGTGCCAAATGTTCATTACCTCAATACTATACAATAAGCATGCACTTATATTGTGCTACCATGTTGACTTGAAGTAATTCTACTATTCTTTAGTACTCTCATAACTGTGAAATAGTTTAGCTCATCATAATATTTGGACTTCCATTGTTTCCTTTAGGGCATAAGTAATACCATTAACTTTCATGATTTTGTTTACATTTGGTAAACTAGCAAAGTTAGAAGAGGTGTACTCACCAATCATTCCAGCAGGAAGTGTAATAATTGCCAAGGACCACATATATGGAAGTAACTACAAATCAGAACAAGAATATACACCGTCAGTGACATAGCCAACAGCTTTTTTAACCTTAATAAAATCAAACAAAAACACTTCATAAAATCTAATGATGTCTTATATCATGGCCTTGAATATTTTGGAAAGAAAATTAACCTTAGTAAGTTGATGGACAATTGCCTCCCGATTGCCTATGTTGTCCCCAAACATATCAACAGCTTTGCCAAGTATGTAATATGACATTGCAGGTGCCATGCCGTGTACGAAGGACCCAATTGTCCCTGATACCATGAGCAGCCAATCTAGCGCATCGGCGTAGCAAAGCAGGCCGAAGAATGGGAACGGTTCATCAGCAACTGCTATTTCTGGTGGTGTGCTTTTCTTGTCATCCTCGGGTTTGAATGATTCGACGGGGCAGTCCTTTTCTTCCATGAATGCCTTTGTTCTTGTGAGTCTTGCACTAGTTTGCAGAAGAGTAGCAGAAACACGAGTGATATATAGTAACCGATAGCTTGGTTCCAGGTACAAGGTAGGACAAAACCCTGTTACTCTCAAGGTTTACATGTTGAGCTGCTACAACACGAAACCAGATAACATTAGTTATTTCCCTAAATGAACATTAGCATGATGTATCAGCCTTAGCAGTTGCCGTTCTCAGTTGGAACTATTTTTGCTGCCACAGCATGACAACCATGCACATTCAAGCTGATACGCAAGACTTTTTGTTGGGAGCGACATGTGGCACTTGAATTTATTGACTGTAAGCTGCACCGCTGTAAAATACAAAGCATGGATCTTTTGCTGCTGTAACCATCTTTGTTTTCATCAACGAATTTTGTAAGAGTCAAGAAAACAAAACTACTGCCTAGGATCTTACTTCAGAGTCCCCTAACCCTACCAATTAAACACATTTTGCCTCCTGATATGATGGCTTAATGAGATCAGGATGATTTCGTTTAGATAATAGGTTAAGGAGTGCTCACATCACCAAGATTGGTGACTGGGAATATCTGGTGCATAATTTGGGGCATAATTTGAGCATATATAGTTTACTGCTGCATTTTTTGTCCAAGAAGAAAAAACTTAACAATTGCATATGTTCTCTGAATTTTATGCCCATTTTTCATCCGAACATAACAAACCTAACCCCTTCCGTACTCCGATAGTAGGTGGTTTACTCTCAGATTTTCTGAACAAAATCACAATCTTCAGCAACTAGCTTCTCCAGGTCCAGAAGGACAGTTGGAAGCAACAAAGAAATATAACTTTTAGCCAAATAGCAATGTTTCATTCATCTGGGCTCATCGAAACATCTTCAGACGTGCAGGCAGACTATGCACCCTAAACATGCCATGATCCATGCCTCGATAGATCCATAAAGAACTTGCCACCTTGACTGAATCAACTGTTATATATTAAAAACAAGTATACAACCTGTAGTTATTTTGGATGAATCAGCTGTCTGCACAGAAATAGCCGTCCCATTTGTTCGTTCTTAAGTTGTAAATTCCAGCCCCCATGAGCTTCAAACTTCCCCACATCAAACCTCTTTCGTTGCACAGATGTTGATATATGATGTCTGTTACACCGACTGGGCATTTTGTTGAGAAGGAACACATCCAAAGAAGAATGATTCTGAAGGAAATTACAAGGTGCTACAGAATCAAGAGTTTTAACAGCATAAACGAACGAATACACTTGATACAAATGTTTCATGTGACAGTGCCAGCGTCAGATTCTCTACAGTGTGAGGCAAGTTCCTCCCGGTAAACCACAGAACGCAAACAATGCATCACACAACATTTAGCTTTGCAAACTAAAAAACTGTTCGGCATAATGCTGCTCAGGAAACAACTTCTGTACACACTTACACAAAGAATTCTTGGCCAAAGTATTTTGTAAGTGCGACATGCCAGTGCAACTGTCAAGATTCTAGCATGGAAAGTAACGTGAAGCTGCTGCACCTGCTCATTTCTAGACAAGATTCAGCCAAAACTATCTTCCTGTCTGCGGTTGTGTCTTGGTTAGATGTTACATGTGTTGAAGGTCAGTGGCAGGAGACGTTATTTGTTCCATAACTTATGCGCTGAAGGCTTGTGTCCAACATATCTGTCATCCATTTCTGTGGCCCGCCATCATCTCCGATGACATTGTACGCATAGGACGACAGCCCAACATCCTCACCACATGAGCTTGCCTTCCCTAACTTGTATAACCTTTCTGTTCTAGACAATACTACAAGGTTGGAAAATGTTGAGAAACTATTGCCAACAAACACATCCGCTCTTGCGCATACCTCAAAGTCGATGGCAGACTTTATAAGGTAAGGCTGCTTCTCATATATGTCAGTAACTCCAAGTTTCTTCTTCTCATAAGCAACCATACCAACTCTCCAACCACTGGTTACTGAATTATCTTCTAGAAGGCTGTCGGCTACTGCAAGATAAACTACAACCGGGCGACGTAGGTCAGTGATCTGTGAGACCTTATGAATGATCTCTCCTTTGCTGCTGCAAATTTCCTTTAAATTGGACCGCTGCTCCCACTTCTTGCAATGAATCATCCAATCTTTCTCTATTCTCATGTGAACAGCAATGTACTGCACAGGAAGATTTTTCAAACCATCTATCCTCTTCTTATTATGAGAAACGGCAGCATCATGTCTTGCTTTTTTCCCTGCATCTTTAATCTTGGATATGACCCTGACAACTTCAGTTTCTATCTCAGGAGCTACAGCAAGGCAATCAAAGATCCTGGCATAGTCTTTCACTGGCCAATGATCAGGCCATAGAAATGGATGCTTCCCAGTGACATGAATCACTTCAAAGCCATCGGCCTCCCCCAATCTGGATTGTTGCAGTTGATCCAAATCTCTCTCCACTGTCCACCTCCTACCACTGCCCTTTTGAAGTTTGAAAGGCTCGGTACGATTCGAAACTTCTGAATACCGAGCTACTCTTACAAACCCATGACAGCGGGCATTGAACTTGTTTAGGTCAAATACCTTGTCGAAAGCAATAGGCTGCAGCAAGTCAACCTCTTTGTAGAAAAGCGAAGCACTCAGACTTGGCATGAGTAGAGAACGGTTCAGGAATTTTGCCGTCAAGCATGCTCTGGCAAATGCAATCTTCTGATTGTTCAATCCCCATATAATCTGCGGGACCTCAACAAACTTGCCTTTCCTAACTCCAGGGAACAAGTCAAGGGTTGGTGACTCATAAAAGCTCTTCTCAGACGAGCTAATGGCAAGAAAAGGGGAGATAATTGCTCTCAATACAATAAGGCCAATCACTATGAGAATGCACTTGCAAATGATAAGCCTCGCCGGCAAGCTAATGTGCTTGAGATGCTTAAGGTCTTGTAGGATGTTCATTGAAACAGTTCTTTAATTCCTTCTCATTCTACCAGGTCATTTTTATCCATCACCCAACAGAAGTACAGACTGTGCTGCAATATAATGGAATCAATATCCAAACACGCGTGGACGGCTTCACCAGTTCTTCCTGAGCTATGAGTAAATCAGGTTTCAAGCTCGGGTAAACATACTCCTTGAACCCTTCCGTTAACAGCTTAGTACATGCTCCACCAGAGAGACTGCAAATGCAATTGAAGGGAAACAAAGACATAATGCAGAGTTATTATACTGCCACACTTTATGCAATTTAATAAATCTACTAAGTGGCTCCACAAAGAACAATTTTTCACTGTATTCACTCATATAGATGAACAATCTCAACAGCAAAATGTTAACCAAAAACTAACCACAAAGAAATATTTTTTTACGAATTCACATATAATAACATGCACATTAAGTTTGCATAAGATACCCTGGTGTGGACACGCCTAGAGTCCCATGGTTCACATCAGTTATGGACGCAGAACCAAATGTCAGGAATTTATAAAGGAGGAGCCCCGTGAATTTTATAAAGGAGAAATGACAGGTATATGGCGGTGTCTACAGCAAAGTAATACTCATACATGTAACAATCCTAAGCCAGAAGCTTCTGTATATCCAAGTTTCCATTATCGAATTTCCCCATCTCACATGGAAATCAAACAAGCAAGCCATGCTGACAGACTGGAGCTTCACATGAATGTAAAAAAAAAAAAAAAAAACACGCTCGCTGGTCACTACTCACAAACATGAATCTTGACAGCAAAGCTCTACAACTGAGCAGAAACCACACCTTCTTACTTGGTATTATGAATCACTTGTGTTCACCGAAGCTCTGCAACTGTGCACTGCTGTCCCCCAAATCGCTGCACTCGGCCGGACCTCGAATGAGCCAGATGCTCCACCTCACCTCCACCCCCCAATCGCATCTGCAGCCGGCAAGCACGGCTCTGCCTCCGCCTCCGCCGCCGCCGCAAGCGCCCAGCCCTTTCTCCAAGGCCTCCCGTTCCTCCTCCTCCGCTACTCCGGGAGGCCCGATCTAGGCAGAAAGAGTGATTCGATCTAGTGCAGAGGGTAGGAGGAGGAGAGGGTCAAACGCTCGACATGGTTCCGGCCGTCGGAGGCAGATCGCCACCGGAAGGGGGGAAGAAATTCGGGAAGGGGAAAAACACGAAGGCGGTAGGTCAAGGGGAGAACGTGCACGTGCACGGAGCGGTTCACGTGTTCTGACTATTGGGCCCAGCTTGCCAGTGTAAGGGGATTTCCTTATTCTACAGGTTGGATGGTTAGAGGGATTGTGGTATCCCAGCTCATCAGGTTTTAAATTCTGATGCTCACATTTATTTCTGAATTTATTTCAGGATTTTCGGCGATGCGCATTCTGGGAGGAGATGTTCCCGTCGATGACGAGGCGCCTATGATAACTTTATAAATCTCAAAATGATATGTCAGATTAGTCTTTCGAAGGTGCTCATAGGGGTATGGCGTGCGTGTGTGCGTTCATAAAAATGAGTGTATGCGCGTGTATATGAGCGCTTGTGTCTGTATTGATGTTCAAAAAAAATCTGAAGCTCCAAGCGATCGGATAAGTATTGTACGTAACAAATTTTAGGGAGTTTATTGATTTATTTATGTTTATAATTTGTGTTTCTTAACATAGAGTTGTAACTTCATAGTCTTTGGTAAATACTAACCTATAGCTATTACTTGTGATTTTTGTCACTTGACCTTAGGCACATCTTTATATTTCGTATAGCCTAAACTTGTTAGTAATCAAAGTAAAATTTCTAGTTGTCCATATTCACCTTCTTGTTTCTTTTCAGAGATATTGGAGAAGGGACAGTCATGAAGTTGTCGATGTATATGAGAAGGCGTCGACTATCACAATTTGGACAGATTGCCATCCTGGAGAAGGTGGCACCTGATACGTCTTCAATGTATTTACTTTTCCAAACTCTTTTGTCCCTTTTAGACTCTAATTTGCATGATTTGGATGGAATTAACCCGGACTGACGCTGTTTTCAGCAGAACTGTCATGGTGTTATTTTTATGTAGAAATAAAAGTTCTCGGAATGATCTAAAACTTCACGGAGATAACTTTAGAATTAATAAAAATACTGGTGAAAGAATCAGCTGAAGGGGGCCCACACCCTGGCCACGAGAATGGGGGAGCGCCCTCCTACCTCGTGGGCCCCTTGGACCTCCACCGACCTCAACTCCGACTCCATATGTTCACGTTCGAGGAGAAAAAAATCAAAGAGAAGGATTCATCGCGTTTTATGATACGGAGCCGCCGCCAAGCCATGTTCTTCCTCGAGAGGGCCGATCTGGAGTCCGTTCGGGGCTCTAGAGAGGGGAATCCGCCGCCGTCGTCATCATCAACCATCCTCCATCACCAATTTCATAATGCTCACTGCTACCTCTTGAGCTTGCGTTGGTTTTCCCTTGAAGAGGAAAGGGTGATGCAACAAAGTAGTATAAGTATTTCCCTCAGTTTTGAGAACCAAGGTATCAATCCAATAGAAGACGACGCGCAAGTCACCTAGCACCTGCACAAACAATAAAAAACCTTGTAACCAACGTGATAAAGGGGTTGTCGGTCCCTTCATGGCCACTCGCAAAAGTGAGATCTAATAAAGATAGTAAAGTAAATATTTTTGGTATTTTTGATGTATAGATTGGAAAGTAAAGATTGCAAAATAGTAAACGAGATTTAAAGAGATGCAATATATTGTAAAAGAGATATGATATAATGGAAAAGAGACCCGAAGGCCATAGGTTTCACTAGTGGCTTCTCTCAAGATAGCATGTATTATGGTGGGTGAACAAATTACTGTCGAGCAATTGATAGAAAAGCGCATAATTATGAAGACATCTATGGAAATGATCATGAACATAGGCATCACGTCCATGTCAAGTAGACCGAAACGATTCTGCATCTACTACTATTACTCCACACATTGACCGCTATCTAGCATGCATCTAGAGTATTAAGTTCATAAGAACAGAGTAACGCATTAAGCAAGATGACATGATGTAGAAGGATAAACTCAAGCAATATGATATAAATCCTATCTTTTTATCTTCGATGGCAACGACACAATACGTGCATTGTTGCCCCTACTGTCACTGGGAAAGGACACCGCAAGGTTGAACCCAAAGCTAAGCACCTCTCCCATTGCAAGAAAGATCAATCTAGTAGGCCAACCTAAACCGATAATTCGAAGAGACTTGCAAAGATATCAAATCATACATATAAGAATTCAGAGAAGAACCAAATAATATTCATAGATAATCTTGTTCATAAATCCACAATTCATCGGATCTCGGCAAACACACTGCAAAAGAGTATTACGTCAAATAGATCTCCAAGAACATCGAGGAGAACTTTGTATTGAGAATCAAAGAGAGAGAGAGAGAGAGAGAGAGAGAGAAAGCCATCTAGCTAATAACTGTGGACCCGAAGGTCTGTGGTAAATTACTCACGCTTCATTAGAGAGGCAATGGTGTTGATGTAGAAGCCCTCCGTGATCGATTCCCCCTCTGGCAGATCGCCGAAAAAGGCCCCAAGATGGGATCTCACGGGTACAGAAGGTTGCGGCGGTGGAAAAGTGGTTTCGTGGCTCCCCCTGATGTCTCTAGGGTATAAGAGTATATATAGGAGAAAGAAGTACGTCAGTGGAGTTACGAGGAGCCCACGAGGGTGGGGGGTGCGCCTACCCCCCGGGCCCGCCCTCCTGCCTCGTGGACGCCTCATGGCGTTTCTGACTTCAAATCCAAGTCTTCTGGTTTGCTTTCGGACCAAGAAAGATCATCGCGAAGGTTTCATTCCGTTTGGACTCCGTTTGGTATTCCTTTTCTGCAGAACTCTAAAATATGCAAAAAAAAATAGAAACTAGCACTAGGCCTCCGGTTAATAGGTTAGTCCCAAAATAATATAAAAGAGCATATTAAAACCCATTAAACATCCAAAACAGATAATATAATAGCATGGAACAATCAAAAATTATAGATAAGTTGGAGACGTATCAAGCATCCCCAAGCTTAATTCCTGCTCGTCCTCGAGTAGGTAAATGATAAAAACAGAATTTTTGATGTGGAATGCTACCTTGCATATTTATCAATGTAATTTTATTTAATGTGGCATGAATGTTCAGATCCGAAAGATTCAAGACAAAAGTTTAATATTGACATAAAAATAATAATGCTTCAACCATACTATCAAAGCAATCATGTCTTCTCAAAATAACATGGCCAAAGAAAGCTATCCCTATAAAATCATATAGTCTGGTTATGCTCTATCTTCATCACACAAACTATTTAATCATGCACAACCCCGATGACAAGCCAACACTACAAAAAAGAAAGACACATCTGTGACATTTTGGGCCAAATGAATTTTTTTCTGTCATACTTATGACACTTCTATGAAGATAATTGTGACAAAACCTGGTATCATCATAGATGTGGTGGGCTCCTACTTCTATGACAAAAGATCATGATAGAAAATGGGCTTTTCGTCCTGGGCGGGCCGGAGACGCAGCTGCATGACATTCTTTGGGCCGTCCATGACGGAAAAAACCGTGGTAGAAGCGAGTGTGAGGAAAATTTTGGCGAGTTCCCGGTTACGGTGGGAGGTCGGGGGCCGAGCGATGCGCGTTTCTCTCATACACGTATGCGCGTGTGTGCGAGGCGTTGGCTCTAACTGAACCCGAGCGAGGCGTTGGGCTCTAACTGAACCCGAGCGATTGCACCGCAGGTTACGCGTTACTGAACCCGAGCGATCGATCGATGGTTGTTAACTAAACCCGATCGAGTGATTCCTTCGCTAGTTCTGCTAATTGAAGCCGAT
>NC_041391.1:198954156-199014048 GCF_002162155.2 Triticum dicoccoides | reverse complement strand
CGGTGGGGGTGGATGAACAGGACCCTGTGGCGTTGCCTCTGGATGAATAGGACCCCGATCGATCGAGCCGGTTGGGGCTGGATGAACAGGACCCCGTGGAGGGCTGGATGAACAGGACGACCCCATGGAGGGCTGGATGAAAAGTAGACGATGGAGGGGTGGATGAACATGAGCCCGTGGAGAGGGGTGGTTGAACAGTAGCCGATGGAGTAGCGGGTGGTGGAGGCTGGATGAACAGGAGCCCGTGGAGGCTGGAGGAGGTCGACGGTGGATGACAGTAGCCCGTGGAGGCTGGAGGAGGTCAACAGTGGGGATGAACAATATCTCGTGGAGTCCCGTTTTGCGGTACGCCACACCTCTCCTGATGAACAGGACCCCCGTTTCGACCGTCGCGCTCCAACACAAGTCCGTTTCGTCCGTTTTGCGGTACACCACACCCCTCCCGATCAATAGGACCCCGTTTCGACCGTAGGACGTCCAACACAAGTCGGTTTCCTCCGTTTTGCGGTACGCCAGACCCCTCTCGATGAACAGGATCCCGTTTCAAACGTGGCCGGTCGAACACAAGGCCATTTCCTCCATTCTGCAGTACGCCAAGCCTTGTTTCCATCGCCTGTTCCGTCCAAGCCGGTTGGCTCCCACGCGTTCCATTGCCTCCCGATGAACACGACGCATTCCGTTGCCTCCCCATGAACACGACAGAGACGCAGTTTCTCCGTTCCGACCCAGCCATGTACAGGAGCCCTGGCCGTATGTACGCGTGAGTAGGCGTTCGAGACCCTGCCCGTATTTATGTATGTGGCCGTATTTACTTTCTTGCACCCTGGCCGCTGTATGTACATGTACATGCTACGTGCGCGCCTCTACTACAACACGTCGCGCCTCTATATCGACCAGTATGTACGTACATGTTCGCGACCAGAATGACAATGCTACGTACGCTTCGACCAGGTGGGTCCCGATTGTTAGGCACTTCCTTGTGTGCGAAGATGTAGCTGATGGGTCTTAGCAGTTAGGGGGGCGAATCATTTTTTTGCCCGGACGCACTTCCTTACGTGTGAAGATGTAGCTGTGGGTCCCAGCAGTTAGGGGAAACGTTTTTTTCGCGAAATACGGTGGCCCGTCCGGTGGGTCCCGTTGTCAGGTGGAGGAATAATTATTTTGCGCGTAATAAGGAGGCACTTCCTTGCTACGGCCGTGGACCCAACTGTCAGCCTCTCCACGTACAGTCCACGTCCGATGGAAGCCGTTCCTTGACCACGTTGACCACGCCGCGCCAAGAGCACCAAGGCGGTGGAGGACGGCGAGGCCTAGGAAGGGGACGACACGGAGCCGAGGAAGACGCGACAGTGGATGCCCACGCGTAGAGGAGTATGCGGGTTCACTGGTTCGCTACGGTGTGAGGTTGTTGTCGCCGCAGAATAACAGGGGGTGTGGGTGAGTAGAGGGATGGCCTGGCCAGCGGTGGGAGTAGTAGGGGCGGTGAGGCCTCCGCCGCATCACAACCGGCCATGGGAGGCAGGAGCACGAGGCACGACCAGCGCTGGTTTGGGTGGCTGGAGCAAGAAGACCAGAGGTTGAAAAAGCACTACGACCGTTGGATGGACATCGTACAGTCACTGGAGCTAGAATCGTGCATATTGACTAAGCTGACAAAGCCCTCTGTCCCTGTCAACTTAGTAGGCCCACAAGTCAGCCTGCCACTATACTGGGTCCCAGCTAGCAGGGGGAGTATTCATTTTTTTATGCGTAATAAGGAGGCACTTCCTTGCGTGCGAAGATATAGCTGGTGGTCCAAGCTGTCAGCGGTGGTAACGTTTTTTTCATGAAATACAGAGGCCCTTTTGGTGGGTCCCAGATGTCAGGTGGAGGAATCATTATTTTGCGCGTAATAAGGAGGCATTTCCTTGCGTGCGGCCGTGGACCAAGCTGTCAGCCTCTCCACGTACAGTCCACTTCAGATGCATGTCGGTCGTTAACCATGTTGACCAGGCCACGCCGAGAGCACCAGGGAGGTGGACGAGGCGAGGCCTAGGAAGGGAATGACATGGAGGCAGGGAAGACTCGGCAGTTGTTTCCCACACAGAGGGGAGTACGGCTGTACGAGGGTTTACTAGTTCGTCTGCCATCGTCGGAGAATAACAACAGGTGTGGGTGAGTAGAGGGATGGCTAGGCCAGCGATGGGAGTACGGTGGAGCGGTGAGGCCTGTGCGGCAGCACAGCCGGCCGCGGGGAGGAGGGAGCAGGCAGTCCCGCCGGCGCTTGTTTGAGCGGCTGGAGTAGGAAGAGCAGAGATTGAAGAAGAACGACGGTCGTTGGATGGAAATCCAACAGTCACTACTTGTGTGTCAACCTTTTTTTTAGGAAAGCCTCAAATCTGTGGAAAACAGCATACATCCCATCTGCCATTATTTCTAATAATTTACAGCACATTTGCTAATTCTTAAGGTTTTTTGGGAGCCCATATTCTTTTTGTTAGCATTACGGCCCATATTGTGGCCACGGTTAAAAAATTATATGAAATTTTGCATATTTCGGTGCGGTCCGAACTGTTTTTAATCCCGAAATTTCGAGTCACATTCAAAATAATTTTAAAAATAAATGTATATCAATATAAAATCCAACAAATTGTCCACGCATAAAAATAAATGCAGTTTAAAGTCTCAAAATGAAAAAAAGTAATTTGAAACTAATTGCCGATTTGATGTGTTTTAAAAATGTACATCCCATTTCTCATTACTGATAGGCCATTTTCTCGGCCAGCCGAATGAAGCTCTCCTCGTCTTGAAAGATTTGCAGCCCACCAGGCCTGACAAAGCGACTTACTCCCTCCGTCCGAAAATACTTGTCGGAGGAATGGATGTATCTAGATGTATTTTAGTTCTAGATACATCCATTTTTATGCATTTTTCTGACAAGTATTCCCGGACGGAGGGAGTACTTGGCAAATCACAAAAAAACTAGGTTGTGGCCGTAGACCCAGCTGCGGCCGTGGACCCAGCTGTCAGCCTCTCCAAGTACTGTACTCTTCCGATGGAAGTCGGTCGTTGACCACATTGACCACGCCGCGCCGAGAGCACCAAGGCGGTGGACGACGGTGAGGCCTAGGAAGGGAACGACGCAGAGCCGGGGAAGAAGCGGCAATGGATGCCCACGCGGAGAGGAGTACGAGGGTTCACTGGTTCGGCTGCGACGTGAGGCTGCCGTCGCCGCAGAATAACAGGGGGTGTGGGTGAGTAGAGGGATGCCCTGGGCCAGCGGTAGGAGTAGTAGGGGCGGTGAGGCCTCCATGGCATCACAACCAGCCATGAGAGTCAGGAGCACGCGGCACGACCGGCGTTGCTTTGGGCGGCTGGAGCAAGAAGACCAGAGGTTGAAGAAGCACTATGGTCGTTGGATGGACATCGTACGGTCACTGGATCTAGAATCGTTCATATTGACTAAGTTGATAAAGCTCTCCGTCCTTTTCAACTTAGTAGGCCGAAAAGTCAGCCACCCACTATGGTGGGTCCCAGCTAGCAGGTGGTATTCATTTTTTGTGCGTAATAAGGAGGCACTTCCTTGCATGCGAAGATATAGCTAGTGGGTCCGACCTGTCAGTGGGGGGAACGTTTTTTCACGAAATACGAAAGCCCTTCCCACGTACAGTGCGTAATAAGGAGGAACTTTCCTTGCGTGCGACCATGGACCTCGTGGGTCCCAGCCGTCAGGCTCTCCACGTACAGTCCTCTTCCGATGACTCTCGTATGTTGACCACGCCGCGTCGAGCGCACCGAGGCGATGGACGACGGCGAGGCCCAAGACTGGAACAACCCGAAGATGGGGAAGACGCGGTAGTGGAGTCGCATAGAGGAGTGGGAAACTTGACTGGTTCGGGTGCGAGGTGGGCCTACACTTGGCAGAGAATAACAGGAGGTGCAGAGTGGAGGGATGGCCTGACCGTCGGTGGGGTAGCGTTTCGTTGAGGCGCGCAAAACAATGCCGCTGGACGCCGAAAGCTAGAGCAGGCGGTCCCGGTAGCGCTGGGGGAAGAAGACGAGAGATTGAAGAAGAATGCTGGCCGTTGGATGTAAATCCAACGCCTTCTTAGGCTTCGACCTACTGGCCCACATGTCAGCCAGTCCATTTGTTTTTTTAGTCCATTTGGTGGGCTGGATGAAACAATGATGTAGCATCTATGCAACCCGTTTATATATATGGTAGAATTTAAATCCCATTTGCATTTTTCTCGAAATCTGCAGACTTGCTGGGCTAGGTGAAAATATCATGTTGGGCTAGACGGAGAAATGTTATAAAAACATAAACACATGATTGCACATCTATTACTGCATTGGTCAGTAAAATCTTTCCAAGCTTATGTACGCAATCACTAGGAGTTAACTTGCCAAGTTATATATAAACAATTATTATTATTATTTTGTAAGAACTTTCAACTTATAAAATAAAATATCATTTAAATTTGATGAGTTAATAGTACGTGGGGTATTATTATTTTTTAGGCTAGACGTGGGACAGCTGAGTTGGTTCTAGGGAAAAGTACTGGGAGAAAACTCAGTTTACATCGAAAAAGAAAGTGGGAAAAAATTCAGAGACCTGCTGGGTCCACCCGAGGAGGGGAATATGTTGGGAGGAAGGAGATTCAAAGCATGGCAGCCGAGTGAACTAGTTTTTTAACGAACAAGTGAACTAGTTACATACATAAGCAAATAGCCACTAAAAAAGCAATCAGGTTAATGGGTTCTTAAAAGAAATATTTCGGACAAAACAGATAATTACGACACATAGGCTAATGCATGAAACACTCAGATGATAAAGGTGCTTATAAACAGATAAAGTGCAACATCTAGACCTTCCTGGCACGCTTGATCATGACGTTGCGGCTGTCCGTGTACTCGTCGGTTACGGGAAGCAGACACGCCCTCATGTCCAAGATCTGCCTGTACATGTCGTAGCATGCGTATGCGTCCTTGGCCGCGTAGGTTATGTAGGCTAGATTCAGAGGTACCTCCCATGTGTTCAGGTCCTTGGTATCGTTGTCTTATTTCATGTTGGCGTATCAGGGGTCGATGATGGTCTCGGCGAGGTCAACCATGGAGGCCTTCTCCTGCATGTTGCTGATGATCTTGTATTGCTTCTGGATGTCGTCAAGCTTGTTGCACCAGATGGCCGAATCGTCGCGTTCTTCCTTCTCACCATCGTAGCGAAGGTGCAGTCGGTGCTGCCGATGAAACGGGCGAATGCTCCAGAACCTCTGATGGCCCTACAGAAGTGGTAGATGAGAACCTCGTCCCGCACACATACCTGGGCGACGGCGATCCGCTGGTCCCTGTCAGGATACGAATGGATGGGCACAAGGTATAGTCCTGCAACCTTGTGCTTTCTCGTCCTGTAGGTACTGCTTGAACTCGGTGAGGCAGAGCTTCATCGAGTCCGGATCATCGGTGTACATCACATTCAACTTGGTGCAGCCATAGGACTGAACGGAAAACTCAAAAGGGAACTCCTTGCTGAAGTCCATATCCAGCAAGCTCACCCCTCGGATCGCCATTGGAGTCTCTTCAAGTGATCGAGTGTGTAGGCGGCAGCAGCAGTTCGTTTTTCATCTCTTGGGGAACTGGATTCAATAGTAAACTGAGTGTGTACAGGCGACAACAGTTACTACCCCTCCCTCGTCCGCTGCACGCCCGGCAAAAGATGCACCCTCGGCGCATTCAAACGCCTCCATTAAGAAACCTACTCTGACCACACGTCGGTTCACGAGCGGGTCTGTATTGGTATTGTAATAATAGGAGTTAGTGGTCACTTTACTTAAATTTAATTAGCTTTAATAGAAATTTATACTTAAAACAAACAATGCATTGGCTCGTTCTATCAGTGCCACAGGATCAACATGCACAACAATTAGAATTATTATTCTCAGGACGCACAAGATCATCACATTTGTCGCACTTTCACAAAGATAATACTACCAAGTTTGAACTGTTTGTTATGGTTGTTTTCCTCTGCATCATCATGCCATGTTTCCGAGCTTGCAAGATTCAGAACCAACAAATAAGATCCAAATAATAAGTACAACAAAGATGCCTACATATCTCATTGATTCCCAGCTTGCAAGATTCAGAATCAACAAATAAGATCCAAATAATAAGTACAACAAAGATGCCTACACATCTCATTGATTCCCAGCTTGCAAGATTCAGAACCAACAAATAAGATTCAAATAATAAGTACAACAAAGATGCCTACACATCTCATTGATTCCCAGTTTGCAAGATTCAGAACCAACCCATTAGAGCCTTTTGATAAAGTGAATATCGGGATTAAATCCATCTTGGCTAGCCATGCCATACAATCGGAGAACTTGGCGAATGCTCTTGACCATCACAACATTTGTAGTTGAGTATTCCTGTTTGCACAGCACAAACAAGAAGAGCATGATTTCACTTTAATAGTGGCCTCCTTGAACTCAACCTGCAGCTCCACTAGGATGAGGTCAACCTCCAGCTCCATGATTCAATTCATGCGCCTTTTTCTGCAGTTCACCTGAAATGAAGCAAATATTGCATCATTCAGCTAGCAAGAAGTACTTGCTCTCGTGAGCTGGCAGATTCTTCTTTAGTAGTTGCACTAAAATGGAGGAACATTAAGTTTGGCTGTCCGGCTCATGTAAGGTGCAACTATAATTTTCTTATCCTTTTGTGCAGTTCCACTAAAATAAAGTGCCATTGTGGTGACAGTGACGGCTCATCTTGCAAAGGCTAATAAAATGTTGCACGAGATTACCAGCAGAACTTGACGGAGATTTTGGAATCTCCAATCACCATTTTGTGCAGTTCCACCAAAATTGAGAGATGTTGCCCACGTGACATTTTAGTTGAACTGCACAAGACACTCATTCCAAAAAAAAGTGTTTTGTGCAGTTCACCAAAAGGTCACAATAGCAACAAGGTGAAATGGATATCCCTATCCGCACAAAAAGATAGAAAGTATACAGTTGCTGGTCAATAAGAATATACGAAACATATACAAAATGAAAAGAAGCATCATAATTATGTTCATGGCAATCACGCAAGGACAGTAGAAATTTTAAAACGCCAGCAATGCTTCATGTTACCAGAAGCATTACGATTAAAATGAGATTCCTCAAATATGGGATTACTTTAATGGTGGCATTGCTTGTTTACCAGACACAGTAAATCAACATCAGCTAAAGAGTTAGTTTAAGGGCATGGGACCATGGGGACACCAGGACACTCAGCAGCGTAAAGGAGCAACTTACTTACCATACTGGGGAAAACAACAGGAGTGCCATTTGTAACACAGTTTAATTGCATCTTATCACTCGAGGGATTAGATTAACAATAACATTGGTTAGACATGTCCCTAAGGTAACAGTGTGATCGCTTCATTTTACATGCACCCTTTCATTAACAACAACAAAAGGTTGGTATAAGGACATGCCACAGTGGACGCATCAGCACAATGTACCTACAAGGAGGCATAAAGTGGCGATGCTGAGTTTGTTCATGCTATGTGAGGGCAGCAAACCTAATCCTGGAGACCTTGTACTATGTGAGGGCAGCAAATCTAATCCCGGAGACCTTTTACTATGTGAGGGCAGGAAATCTAATCCTGGAGACCTTTTACTATGTGAGGGCAGAAAATCTAATCCTGAGACCTTTTACTATGTGAGGGCAGAAATTCTAATCCTCGAGACCTTTTACTATGTGAGGGCAGCAAATCTAATCCTAGACATACTCTGCTGACTTGTCCACCAGCCTCCACTTTCTATCCTTTTTTCAACCAATAATAGATCTCTTCCTTATCCAGTTTGTACTGCGTTTTCCCATTATTTCCCTTTTCAGCCAAGAGACCGTTGGGTATCCGGTCTCTACTACTTTCACCATATTATTTCCTCTTTGAATCAAGTCCTAGATTCATGCTACAACTTCCCCCCTCTTTCTTCATTGTTTGTACAAAGCCCTAGATTCAAATGCATGCAGTAGCTTTACCTCTAATAATACTAAAAATTTAGGTGGCTTTGGAAGAGCTGATGGGAGTAGAAAAAGATGCACATGCAGACACGTGGGGAGCTGGGGTAGTAGAGCAAGGCCGCTTTCGAAGAACTTATACCTGAGGGTCGTCGGGATGTTGCCGGCGGCTGGTCGGATCTGCGGACAATACGACAAGGAGGAAGAAGGGTCGGAGGACCTCCCGAGCCGGCATTGTGTCGGAGAGAACGACACGGGCAGAGGATTGGGCCCCTCCGGCAGCTGTGGGTTTCCTCCCTCGACGGCGATGACCGCGTGAACGATGCACCTTTTAGTCCTCTACACACATCGCCCGAAGGGATCCGGCCGGATTTGTGACCAGTGGTGAGCAGAGAGAAAATGTCGCTACCGCTGTCTTGTTTATATCTGGAGAGGATGAGAGAATGAATAGAGCAACCCTAGTAAAGCAAGCGCTCAGGCCCCTGCGTACATATATAGTGGAGTGATTATCTTTTTCTCTCCACAATAAGCGTTTCAATTTTTGTACGTGGCATTAAAGAAAAGAAACTCTCTATTTAAGGTGACTACTGTACGACTCCTACTTACTACTAGTAGTACTAGTATTGTTCACTTGTGCTCCCCGCCCCTCCATTCATTGAACAACCCCACGGTTGAATAAACATACAGTAAGTACTGTATTTATATAGAACGAACAAGCTTGAACTATTTTAGCGTAGTTAAAAGTTGAGGGCGGGGCTTTTCCCGGCAGTAAGCGCGACAGTTTTCGGGTAGGCGGGTTGACAGAGAGACGAGGAGGGTGAGCAAGTGGCGGATTCTCAAACATACTCCTGGAAAGGTCGGATGTGTGATTTGACGGCGCGTTACTGCTGGAAAGACTTGTGATATGACCACTCACTATAGTCATGAATTACTGATGCTCCGACCGGGGTGATGCCCCCTTCCGTTCCGCGCTCTAATCTGGTGCATGACACGTCGACCCGGATGCTGGCTCTCCCACTTGTTGGAGTAGTAAGAAGGAGCAAAGAATGATGCGATATATACTAGTACTACTATTTCTCAGGTCGGAGGAGTGCGAACCACGGCAGCCCAGTGAACCAGCAGTGTGAACCACGACAACCCAATGAACTAGTAGTGCAAACCACGGTAGCCCAATGAACCAGCAGTAGAAAACAATGTGGTGATATGGCCATAATAAACAATGTGCTACGGTCCACACTGTAGCATGTACAGTAACACTCCTCTTTGTTTGGATCCCTGAGTTAGAGCTAGTTTGGGTTGAAATAGCCTCAAATTATCGAAATAAGAGGGGTTAGTTTGAGCTAGTTTGCTCTAACCCAGCTAAAAAAACTAGCCCGGTGGAGAGGTTCTAATTGGGTTAGTTATCCTCGGGCCCACTAAAAGAGAACTAAAAAATCTCCCCTGCCCGCACCAGATCGCTCCCCCCTCTCGCACGACTCCTCTCTGCTCTCCATAGGGCCGCCCGCCCAAGCGCCGCTCACCCTCTCTCTCCTCCGGCCGCCCTCTCCTTCTGACCTCCGCCGCCCTACTCCGGCCGCCCTCTCCCTCCGGCCTTCGAAGGTCGCCCCGCTCCCCCTTCACCGTTCGTTTTTCTCCCTCTGTCATGCGCGGTGGTGGCGCATCTACCAGGGAGGTCGCCGAGAGGGTTGAGTTTGTTCGTTCCTTCTCTGTCTCACAGCCATATCATTGATCTTGCTCGCTCTAGCGCTAATTCTGATTTGGAAAAGTAGATCCTGATCAAACTTGGTATAGATTTGTGGTGCATGCATGGAATTGTTTGATGCTGCTTGAGGAGGTAATAAATCGTTCTAGAGGCCTAAAGATTCAGTTCACCTTTCTAGGTATTTCAGTTTCAGGCTTGCATTATTTCTAGAGGCCCAAAGATTCAGTTCACCTTTCTAGGTATTTCAGTTTCAGGCTTGCATTATTTCTAGAGGCCCAAAGATTCAGTTCACCTTTCTAGGTATTTTAGTTACAGGCTTGCATTATTTCTAGAGGCCCAAAGATTAAGTTCCTAGTCGGCGGCAAGTGGCCCTGCTACCCATGCCGGTGTCGACCTTAAATCGCAAGGGCCAGCGTCGGAGGGGTTCCCGGGGCTTGGGCTATACAGAGCCTTCCTCTAGAGCGACGATGGCGAGCTCCTCCCTCGGTGCGTGAGGAGCTCTGGGCTCTCTCCCTATCGTGAATGACTTCCATGATGAGTTAGCTCATGCTTTGTTTCATGGAGTGTTTTTTTGTGAAGCTTGATTGACGACTTGTATGTTTAAGTGGGATATCTCATTTGTATGGACAAAGTAAAAATTATCATGTTTTGCATGCTTGATTTGTAAAGATGGTTCGTTTATGTCAATTGTGAGCAAGAGGAGGCCACAGAAGAGACAACCACACCAAATTCGGTAGGAAATAGGGTCCAAAGTAGTCAAATGATTGAGAAAGAGCATTTATTGTCAATCTAACCCTGCCATCCATACACCTCTTTGGTTTAGAGTTAGTTCAGGGTTAGAATCTAACTCCAACCTCTAACTGAGTTAGAGTTCTCCTCGTCTCTGTTCATCGCCATCATACTTTCCCCATTCCTATGTTTTCAGTATCCTGCGAATCAAAGAGGCCCCTTTTTTGCAGAAAAAATAAAAGAGGCCCATAGACTGGTTTAGGTCCGGTCATTTTTTATAAACGTGTTATATCCAAAATTTAATGAACGTGCTCCGATTTCTATGAATAATCCGGTTTCATGTAGTAATTCATTCATTTATTTATTCTTCTGCGGGGGGTTTGCATGTAATTCATGAGATCTGAAATGTAAAGTACCCCGGCATATGCTCCGAGTCGTGCATACACTACGACCCAGATGCTCTATGTCCCACATGTCGGCGAATGGGAGCACGTGGAATAGCCTAGGAGTACATATACGAGGATAAATGCGTGAAAAAATATGTACTATGAAGCGTAGCCGCGGTTCAAAAAGGAGACCTAAAGTGATGATAGCTATAGGTCGCACGCACCCAACTAGTGGTACTAGACATACGACTAATTTTTCCCTCAAAAAAATGAGGCACGAGTGCTCAGTACTCCTATTCCATCAACACGAGTCCCATATGACAACAACGTCCATGCTACAGCTAGCTCTCCTCCCTCGTTTCTCTCTTATAATTCTAAACTCGGCCGACGCCCGGTGGGCGGGGTGGGTTTGCTCAACTACGGCCCCACCTCACAGTGAAAACGTTACGATTGGAATAAAAATGCCATATACTCCTTCCGTTCCTAAATATAAGCCTTTTTAGATACTATTTCAAATGGAATACATCATACAAATGTATGTAGACATAGTTTAGAGTGTAGATTCACTCATTTCGCTCCATATATAGTAGTCACTTGCTGGAATCTTTAGAAAGACTTATATTTGGGAACTGAGGGAGTACTATACTAATAAAACATTAAGGCCACGAGGCGATGCAGTGCTGGTTACAGGAGGCAAGAAGAAGAGATGCATCCATCGACGACGTCCACCTCCTCGACTCAGGGCGCCGGCCCACCAAACGGTGCCTAAGTAGTAGCGGCTTTCATGGCCAGATCGACGTGCTTCTGAACAATGGCGTCCAAAGATTCTAGCCGCTGGAAGGAGGCCAACATATTTCTGTCCTCGCTTGCCTTGTAGTGGCCTATGTAGACGATTTCCTCATAGACGTGGATGTGCAGGTTGACGGTTTCTTGCATGGCAAGGCGCTGCGCAGCGAGAGCGGCCTCAAGGTGCACATTCTTTGTCGCGACCTCCGACACTTGCAGGGCCACCAGGGCTTGAAAGAGTTCGTCACCATGGAGGCCGATGAGGGTGGTAGGCAATGAGGAGCCTGGGCACGCAGGCTGGAGTAGTACGGCAAGGTCGTCCGCGCGCTTCTTGATGGCGGTGAACTTGCGAACGGAGTTGACCATCATGTCGTCCATGCGAGAGGCAAAGCCGGTGTCGGTGAGGGCTACGATGCCGGCGGTTGCCAGCACCATCTGGAAATGCTGCGCGGTGCGGGGCCGCAGGCCAGCGCCTTGGATGATTTGGCACAGCCGACTGCCGCTCGCGTCCATCGCCTCCATAGGTGCTTGTGGCTTCTGGTCACTTGGTCTTGGATTGGAGTGAGCAGTGTTGCACAGATACTTGGGAGTAGATGGACTGGAGTGGTGGGGTGCCTTTATATGAGAGTCCAAACTCTGTTGCATTCACATCGTGATGGCTCTATTCTACTTCTCCAATTAATTCCCTCTACATGTAATTGAGGATGCATCATTGACCGTTAAACGTCTCGGGAACCGCTACCCTCTCCCTCCTTGGCATTCAAGCACTTATGGAGGCGACTGCCACTCGCGTCTATCGCGTGTCAGGAGTCAGCAGACGTTCCTGTCGACGATGAGGTGCCTATGGTGACTTCATAAATTTCAAGATGATAGTGCCGTGCGTGTGTGCGTTCATAGGGGTGAGCATATGCGTGTGTATATGAGCACTTGTGTCTGTACTGTGTCAAAAAAATGTAAATGTTTGTCAAAAAGAGACTAGTCAGTATACTCAATATTGTGCACCTCGGAGATGAAAACGATAGAACACATATTTATTTACGGTGCAGATTCACTCATTTTGCTCCATATGTACTCCTTCTCGGTGTAGTCTAGTCATTTGTTGAAATCTCTAGAAGGGCAAATACTCCTTTCTGGTTACAGGGCTATACTAGCAAGTAGTTGTACGTACTAGTACAATAGTGGGCTCACATAGCAATTTTGTCTCATGCAAGAGCCTGGCTATATGCGTGCTCCAATGTTCGCAAATGCCATGTTTGGGTTGCGCTTGGCTCTTCGCCTCTTCGAGAAGATGAACGATGATGTTACTACTGCTGCTTCTACAATGTCGAATCAACTGCTGCATGTCCGTCCACCGCGAGCGGGAGGGATAGCTTGTTGTAGAAGTACTAAGCAAAAGCCTGTCCTCGTTTGCGAGCAACCGCATGCATGGGCGAGGGAGAAGGCGTGTAGTAGTAAAATCAAGCTTCTCCTTGTTGTACGAGTTGACGTGACACATCATAGCACTGGCCCCACATGCTTGCCTCTAAACTTGGCTGAAAGACCCGCAGTGTATAATATATTTGCTGCAACCTCTAACATTTACCCGCCACAAATTAAAATATATATTCTTGTCTTGACCAGATGAGCGTGCAAACTACAATCACCAGGGTGACAGATAGGGCTAGAAGACTATTTTTTTAAAAACTTCTAGACGTCCACATAGCATGGAGCCAACCCCAACGATTTTAAGCTTACAGGCACGGTACACGCTATTCTAGACTACTCTACACGTGAAACTGCCACACAAGCGTCCGGGCTGCGCTTGGCTCTTCGCCTCTTCGGGAAGTCGAACAATGATGGAGTACTACTACACTGGAGTACTACTACAGTACGCTTCTGGCCATCTGGCACCGATTGAACTGCTGCATGTCCATCGCGTGCGGGAGGGAGAGCATGTAGCGAAAGCTTCTCCTAGTCTTGCCAGCCACCACGCTCATGGGCGAGGGAGGGACGCTCCTGCCTTTGCGTGTATGACAGGTGGGCCCGACAGGTGGGTGGCCAACCTGTCATACAGCCAAAGGCAGGTGCAGTTAAGTCCGCGAGGGAGAGGATAATCAAACTTCTCGTTGATGTACGAGTTAACGCGAAACATCAAAGCACTACACTCGATATATTTCAATAATTTGTGTTTACCGATGCATTAATTACAACACATGCATGCATGTCGTGACTCTCCTTTTGATACTTGCATGTGTTGATTTAATGCACCTTGAAGTAGTATAAAATATGTGACGGTAAAGCTTTGTAATGCCCTGACCCAAGCGAGAGATGGTTGTGCACGAGGAGGGCGAGATCATGCAGACCAAACAGGACCCGACGATGGAGCTCTCTAAGGTCTCGATGGACCTCACCGTGCTCCACCGCCCCTTGTGCCTCCGCCCCTTGACGCCTCCAGTGTATGAGGTTCGAATACACCTCGTCCGTTCGGCTGATTGAGCAAGGTGCAGGTTTCTTGATTGATGTGTTGTTCGATTGATTTCTGCAGTGCAAGGGAGGGCACTTGGCCTGCGCAGACTGCCGCGTCGAGTGCCCCGGGAACCAGCAGCAGTGCCAGAAGTGCGAGCACGGTGGTGGCTTTGACGTGTGGAACACGGCGGTGGACGCCGTCCTTTCGTTGGTGAGGGTGGAGTGCCCGCACGAAGGCTGTGGGCTCTACGTCACTTACCACAAGCTCGCCGATCACCAGAGCGTGTGTCCCTTGCGCCTTGCAAATGCCCCATGCTCGTCTGTGGCTACAAAGGCCCACCACCGGCGCTCTACCACCACATCAGCACCGCGCATCCCATGCCCGTGCACAGGATCCAGTACGACAAGGTGCTCCAGCTGCAAGTGCCACTGTCAGAGCCACGGCTCTTGCTGTTTGTGGAGGAGGATGGCCACACGTTTTTCTTGGTCGGCGGCGTGCTCGACATCGGCGCACCTATCGCCGTGTCGGTCATTTGCATCAGAGCGGGGGCGTCCCCACTGCCGCACTACATGGCCAAGCTGTGGGCGAACGACCTGCCGGGGGAGCCCAAAGGCACGACCGATGCCAGCAAGGATCCCGACGACGTCGACGTGCAGGAGCTGACAAGCAGCAAGGATCCCGGCGACGTCGACGTGCAGCAACTGACCTTCTTCACAGTTCCACCCAAGCTGCTGGCCGGGGCTAAGCTGGTGTCCCTCCACATTCAGATTGACAAGCTCACGTACTAAATGTTTCTACAATGCCTTCTGTTTATCTTAGTAATATTCTAATATAGGGATTACCTCGGTCTACTTTTGCTTAAGAAATGGTGGGTTTTGGTGGTGATGCATCAATTACTTCGACATCAGATCAGTAATTTCGAACAGTTGAACGGATATTTTGTGTCTGTTGGATATAAAGTTCCTTTGGGTAAGAAGTACTACTTGTCATCAAAATGGATAAAAGGAGATGTATGTAGACGTATTTTAGTTCTAGATACGTCCCTTTTTATCCATTTTGATGACAAGCACTCCCTCCGTTCCACAATACATGCCTTCCATTTGTCAAAATATAGATGTATCTAGACATGTTTTAGTATATAGGTGCATCCATGATAGAGCCAATCGGATGGTTGAGAACACTACAATTCGTAGCTACAGATGCGTGTGTGACCCCTAGATGCAGAGGCCGGGGGTCATCATCCTCCTTTTCGAGAAAAAAGAGACGCGTGTGTGAGAGGATGAGTGTGTGCGTGCACCTCTTATCTTCCTGTATAACGTACTAAACTCAGAGTACAAGTTTTTGTGGGTGGCACGATGGTGCGTGCGAGAAGTCCCGAGAGATAGGTTTAATGCGTCTGAAAAAAAGACTAGCCTATAGCTCGCCACACGGCTATTCCTGTCGAACGCCCCATTAACTGTAAGATATGTATACGATGGTGCCAGTTATTGCACGTACACAGCAGTAGAAAAAGAACTACCATGGCATATGCTACACCACGGCCGAGAACACGTGCCCACGTAACGCCATCCGGGAATAGTGCCGCACTACGAAACTAGAACCGTCAATAAATTTTGAGCTTGCGTCTCGTCACATTCCAAATTACTCCACGCTATATTGAATTGCAAACCTGTTCACACCGATCACAACCTAAACGGTTTCCCACTTAGGAGCGTATTAGTACCATGCTATATTGAATTGCAAACATGTTCACTCCGATCACAACCTAAACGGTTTCCCACTTAGGAGCGTATTAGTACTCGGTTATAAATACTAGTATGCCAAGATGACTGCACATTCCGTCTCAACTGCTCATCCACAAAAAACAAACAAGTCATTCAGCATCCTTCCCTTGCGTCTGCCATGGCCAGCGTGAGTTTTGGGTCGAGAGATTGCCACCAGGGAGAGGCCAGCATGGAAGCGGAAGCACGAGAGATGTCCCGTCCACGGAAGTAGCAGCACAGAGGTCCCGCCGTGCCGCTGAAGCAGCACGGAGGTCCCGCCGCGCCGTCGATGCAGCAAGCTGGTCCGGCCACGCTGCAGAAGCAGCAGAGATGTCCCGCCACGCCGCGAATGCAGCAGAGATGTCCCGCCATGCCGCGGCGGCCTGGGAAAATTTCTCGCGGGCAGGCGACGACTGTTACAGGCGCATGGATGCGATCATCCATAGCCAGATGGATCAGATCTCCGGCTGGGCAAGGTTGCAGGACGACATGAAAGCCTCATTTGAACAGGCTACCAACGTCATCCGACAACTAAGGGAGGGCAATGAGAGGCTCCGGGCCGAGCGCGACCTGATGAGGGCGAAGATCGTCCGAAGTGCAGACTAGTAGGAGGAGACCAGTGCCTTGTTGAAGAGGACCGACGTCATCATTAAGAAACTTTTGGACAAGAATGACATGCTCCGCAACGAGCGCCAAAGGCTGGTGGAGGAATCTGTGGATGTTCTCAAGCAGCTTATTAAGGACATGAAAGAGCTCATCACCGCTCGCCGCGGAGACTAGTTCCCGCAGCCTGCAACAACGCATCAAGAAAGTAGAGATCAGCGAGCCAGATCCTTGTCTTCCTTCTTATTTTGCCCTTGTGTATTTCGGGCGTAGCCACATGTGGCTTTTTTAATTATCTTTCTAATTATGTAAGACAATTAATCGTCCTTATATATTCATCAGTCTTGCTATAAGTCGCAGTAGATGCTATATAGGTCCGTCGGATCTTACATCAAGATCCGTGCTTTCAGATTTTATTTTTCTCTCTTAAATCTCAGTCGAGTGAGACATAGCCACGCCATTAAATAGAGGCTCGGGCGCCATTAATGGAGACCTTGGGAGAGAGGTGGACGGCAGATGGAGGTCAAAGGGCTCTCCTCCCGATAAGCACGTGCAGCGGTCTGATCGCATGCCTCTCGTACTCAAATAGCTACCCTGCTCGGCGCCTCCTAGCTAATAAAAAATGGGGACGCGTGGTGGCACGTAAATGGTAGTAAATATAACATGCACGGTTTCAATAATACTTGTGTTTCCGGTTGTAACGTGACAACACTTGTTCCAAAATGACTTTGTTGATTGTTAATGTGTGCGCCTTCACAAATCGGACTGCAAAATTAGCACAACATGTTGGTGCCATGTCATGGCACCAAGCCAAGTTTATTATTTTCATGCGTGTTTTGGATTTACAGGAATTAAAAAACTAAGTTTCTCAATGTTTCCAGCCCAGCCACGACGCCCAGAATTTTGAATTTCATTCCCATTTCTTGCATGGAACCTAAAAATTTACCCGAGGACACACATGTGATTATTCAACCAACTTTGGTGCACTGGAAAATGTGCTTGTATTTCAAATTTGAATTATGCACACAAAGGTGACACGTTCCCTCTGAGAACCACGAGCCATCTTGAGAGAAGCTCCGATTTGCAAGAAGCTTATACCAAAATTTGTTCCTATTCGACCAATTTTTTTTACCATGGCATGGTACTACCATGACATGACACCATGCCAAGTTTCATGATTTTAAAACCAAGATTCTCAATGTTCTCGACCGAGCCATGATGCCCAGATGTTTTTATTCTCATTTTTTTCATGGGACCTAGAAATTCACCCAAGGACACAAATGTGATTTTTCAACCAACTTTGGTGCACGGGAGCATGTGCTTGTAGTTAAAATTTGAATTATGCACATTAAATGACCAAAAACTCAATTAATGTGTAAATAAGGCCAAATGAAGCCGGAATAATTTCAAAATTTAACAAGACACTCATGTAGTTCTATGTTGCCTTTGTAAATAAACTCAAGGGGGACAGCGTATATCGTTTCACACTCAAAGGTGGAACGTTCCCTGTCACGACCGGTTTTTCAATAAAATACTTATTGAGAAATCGATCTTTTGATTCCAGTAAAGGAAGAATTCTCCTTACTGGTAGACAAATACTTGATACAGAAGTCCAGTAGCATTAAATATATTACAGGGTTGAGCTGAGGTAGCTCAACAATTTATTACAAACACGCCAATATTGTACATAAGGGCGGTTATGATACAGGGGTGTGGTGGCATACTATTGACTCGAGATAAAAGTGGTGGTGGATATATCACAGTGGAGTGGATAACATGACTCCTAAACTGGCGGCTCATCGAGCGTTGAGGTGAGGCTCGATGAATTTATTCGGGTAGCGGAAGCGGATATAATACAGTGACCAAATCCAGGGTCGCACGGGACTGACTGGGACTCCTCTAGGCGTCGGACTCGCTATCGAACTCTTCATCCATGAGATCGCCTTCATCAACATCTGGCCAAATCAACAAGCCAGGTGAGTACTTTGAAAGTACTCGCAAGACAGTTCAGACATAAGATATAACAAATGCATGCATGAATGCGTTATGAGCAATAGCAATGCACACTCAATTAATAAATATTTGCACAACATGATAAGTAAAAAGGAAGTCGGGCGGTAGTCCTCCCGAAATCCCAACAAACAACTGAAAACCGATCGGGTGTTTGGAGCGACGCCTCGAAAGGTAAACACATAAATAATCATGCCGCAGTCGGGCGTCTAAGCGACACCACATAAAGGGCTTATATTGAAAAGTAAATGACATGCGTGCCACAGTCGGACGTCGGAGCGACATCGCAGAAAGGGCTTATATTGAAAGTAAATAACATGCGTGCCACAGTCGGATGTCTGAGCGACATCGCAGAAAGGGCTTATATTGGAAGTAAATAACAAGCGTGCAACAGTCGGACGTCTGAGTGACATCGCAGAAAGGGCTTATATCAAAAGTAAATAACAAGTGTGCCACAGTCGGATGTCTGAGCGACATCGCAGAAAGGGCTTATATCAAAAGTAAATAACATGTGTGCCGCAGTCGGACATCTGAGCGACATCGCAGAAAGGGCTTATATCAAAAGTAAATAACAAGTGTGCCACAGTCGGACGTCTGAGCGACATCGCAGAAAGGGCGTAAATTTCATTATTCATATCTGATAAATTCACGAAGATATAATACTCATAGGAAATATTCAACACATAACAATAAACGGGTTAGTCCATCCACAGGAATAAACATTTAACCGGACTTAACACTCATGTGGTTCACCGGAGTTTTGTCACTGAGACTGACACTTGACAAGATAAGTTGAACATAGTACTTGGACATGAATAAGATGATTCAAAGGATTTTTGACTCTGCAGAATTTGTACTAATTACCCACAGCCAACGGATTCCCGTAGTCACGAAGGACTAGTTCCGTTTACGGTATTTCGGTAGAAACACATCTAACCAGTACACACCCATCCCACCTCACGATGCCAGGAATCACCCTAGACAACGTTCAAGAAAAACTTTGAGACGGGGAGATCACAACCTTGAATAGCATGGGATCAAATTTATATACGCGCGCTCTAAGGGGTACCCCCCTCTCGGTACCAACTGGAAACACCCATGCCCCCTGACCGGATGACTGGCTTTAATCCAGGGCCATGGAACCCTCATCACGGCCTCTCTATTTGGTGTGTACCAGGAAAGAGGTTTGCGACTTACTAAGCCATATCCCTTGCGGAAGACATGTGGTAGTACAGGAAGGGAAAACGGATGGAAACGTGACTTGATTCACGTTGACACTAGAGTCAAATAGTCTGGCATAAGACTGGCATGCTACAACACTGCCATCTTACCCATTCTCATGCCATCACATGGCCATGCAAACTCACATCCAACAACTTATGGATTTTCGAAACTCACTTGCCTCATCTTTGCATGTAATATAACACTTATCGAAATGCTCATAAACATGCCATGAAACTACTTAATGCAACATGAACGAACACTCATCATATCAAAAGTTCAAACATGCTTGCCTGGTTCGGAGTAGTCGGAGTCTAGCTTGGTGAAGTTCACGGTTCTGTCACCTCCTTCGGTATCTATGTTATAACAAAATACGTACAAACGTAAATACCGAGAGTGCACAAAAAGTGTTCCAAATATTTTTCAAATAAATATGACAAAAAACTAGACATAAAAATAAAGATGGCAAAAAAAGAATCAATCAAAAATCAGCTTCTGTTTAAAAGTTATAAAGGTTTTAATCCAGGGACTCATCTATAATGAAACAGAAAGTTTCCAGGGGCCAACTTATAAAAACAGAAAACGCTTCAGCTAAAAAGCCATCGACTTCAAAGGGAGACGTACTCTGCCCGAAGGCGTTTTCAGAAAACGGTTCGAAAAAAAGGAAAATACTGACGAGGGGTCCCACCCATCAGGTTTGAAATTTCAAACGGGGGAAGAAACAAAGCTCGTTGGCGCCCGAGAGCTGCGGTGGTCGCCGGCGGTGATCCACCGCAAGTTAGGAGGATCCGAGGGTACCTACATGCTCAGTGTGTCCTTCCGCGTCGGTGGGTGGTGGTGGTTGTCGGCGAGCACCACGTCGACGGCGGTCCTTGCTCCGGCGGACGGCGGCTCGGGTGAAGTTGGATCTCGTCGGGGAGCGCTGCGGAGGTCAAATTGAAGCCTGGGTTAGATCACTGGGTGCACGAGAAGACTACTGACGAGGTTTGTGAGGCGGGGCTGGCCTCACCGGAGTGGATCGAGCTAGTGGCCGAGGCGGATCAGGGCGGCCGGAGTTGGGGGAGGAGACCTCCTCGAGGTCCTCCTGGTGGCTTGGCGGGGTTCTGGTGAGGAGTAGAGGTGGTGCATGCTTGAGAACGAGCTCGGGACTCCATTTTATAGGCGATCCGAGGCGGTGGCCGTGAACGGGGATCTCCGGCGATGGTTACGGCGGCGCAGTGCTTGGTCGGGTAGTTTAGGGGGTTGGGCGTCAATGTGGAGGTCCACGGGTTCCGTTTAGAAGCTAAACTAGGTTGGATTAGGCGCTCTTGGGTGGTTTCGACAGAACGGCGCGGCGCGGGCCCGTTGGCGGCAGAGGGCGCGCCCTGTGCTTGCCGGGCCACGGCGACGGTGCTGTGGTGTGCGCTGGCATGCATGAGGCCACGCGGAGGGCTAGGGGTCGTTGGGCGGCGCCGGACGGTGTAGCGAGCTGGCGCTGGCTCCCGTTGGCCGCCACGGGTGGCTCTGCCACCGCAGAAGCTGCCAGCGTCGGTGATGCTCACCGCCACTGACACATGTGCCCGTCCAAGAGAGCATGCGGTGCTCTGGTCAAGGAGGAGAGGCCATGCGCAACGCGCCAGGGTGTACTGGTGATCGATGACAAGGCACTGACGAAAAACGACACTGACAAAACTCTGAAACTCTGAATTTACTCAAAGTGTATAGGAACAGTGCCGGCCAAGTGTTTGATGAAATGATTCAAGCATGAGAAGAATTTTTCTGGGGCTGATCTTTGGTGTGGTGGCCTCTCAAAGCACCTGGGGGCTGCCTGAATTTTGGTGGAATTTTTGGAGAAAGGAAAATATGAATTTCACCAAAAATGATGAATCTGGTCCAAACTTGCAGAGGTTGAAACTTGAAAATTTTGAAAAGAGGAAGAGTGGATCTTGATGGTTCTAGGTTGGGGGTGCTAGGGACTATCCAGAGGAGTTGGTTTGAGATCAAAACTCAAAGGAAATCAGGTACTTCCTTTGTAAATCATCTAGGCTTAAAATAATTGACAGAATTGTTTTTGGGGACAAGAATAAATGAAATAAAATTCAAAAAAGGGTTGGACCTGTTGGAACGGAATGTTTGGGTTGCCCCAAAGTGGAGGGAGGGGTTTTGGGAGGATTTACCACATGAGGCATGGTAAAACCATGGGTGGTTTCAAAATAAAAGAGTAGCCCCAAAACCCATAGGGTTTCTTTTTAAAAGAAAATAAATTCCAAAAATATATTTGAGATGGGAAAAATCAGAAGAAAGGTTTTTAATAACCAAACACCAGGGTTGAAGAAGATACATAAATAAAATCCTTGCCATGGGGAATTTTTTTGAGAGAGAGAGGTTTTTGGAAGGATTTAAATGACCTTCTTCAAAACAAACAAAGTTTTTGTTGAAAGCAAAATAATTTTTTTTGGAGTGTCACAACACCTACCCCCTTAGGAAAAATCTCGTCCCCGAGATTTCAGCTGATCCTCAAATAATTGTGGGTGCTCTGTCCGAAGAAAATCCTCTCTTTCCCAAGTTGCTTCATTCTCGGTGTGATTGCTCCACTGAACTCTAAAAAACTTGATGGTTTTCTATCGGGTCCTCCTTTCAGACTCCTCTAATATTTTTATTGGACGTTCCCGGTAGGTGAGGTCTGGTTGCATGTCAATGTTTTCATGGGATACTTGCTTCTCTGGGTTGCTCACGCACTTCCTCAACTGCGAGACGTGGAACACGTCGTGGACATCGGATAATTCTTCGGGTAAGTCTAGCTGGTAGGCTACCGTGCCTCTTCGGGCCACTATACAGAATGGTCCGATGAATCTTGGTGCTAGCTTTCCCTTAACCTTGAATCGTTGCAGGCCGCTCATAGGAGATACTCGGTACACAAACTCACCGGGTTCAAAACTGATTCCCTGATGCTTTCGATCGTAATAACTCTTTTGTCGACTTTGAGCTGTCTTGAGTCGATCCCTAATCATCTTAACTTTTTCCTCAGCCTCCTTGAGCATATCTGGGCTGAAGATATGGATGTCTCTGGTTTCTGACTAATTTAGCGGTGTACGACATCTTCGCCCGTATAGAGCTTCAAATGGTGCCATTTGCAGGCTGGCTTGGTAACTGTTGTTGTATGTGAACTCTGCATATGGGAAGCTTTCTTCCCAACTGGTTCCATAGGTGAGGACACATGCCCTCAGCATGTCTTCTAGAATTTGGTTTACGCGTTCAGTTTGTCCATCAGTCTGGGGGTGGTATGCGGTACTGAATGCTAGTTGAGTTCCCAGTGCCTGTTGTAGGTGATCCCAAAACCTAGAGACGAATTGTGTGCCTCTGTTAGATATTATAGTCTTTGGGACTCCATGCAGGCAGACGATACGGGCAAGATAAAGTCTGGCAAGATTCTGAGTGGTGTGAGTTGTCTTCACCGGGATAAAATGTGCCACCTTAGTTAATCTGTCGGTGATGACCCTTATGGCATCATTTCCGTGTCGTGACCGAGGTAGTCCAACAATAAAATCCATTCCAATCTCGTCCCATTTCCATTCGGGTATCTTGTTTGGCTGTAATAGTCCGGGTAGTTTCTGGTGCTCGGCCTTGATGCGTTGACATGAATCACAACATGCAATGAACGTGGCTATGTCCCTTTTCATACCGTGCCACCAAAAATTTTCCTGAAGGTCCTTGTACATTTTTGTTCCTCCAGGATGGATTGAATACAGGGCAGTGTGGCCTTCAGCTAGAATTTGCTGTTTGAGGTCCTCGATATTTGGTACGCAAAGCCTATCTCCGTACCACAATATTCCCTGCTCGTCTATGACGAATTCTGAGGCCTTGCCCGAACTCGCTTTTCTTTTTATGCCTTCAATGCTAGGGTGTCCATGCTGAGCCTCCTTAATCTTTTCTATCAGGGTAGGATGTATTTCCAAATTCGACACACTGCCTTCGGTGACCATTATTAAGTTGAGTTTGGCAAATTCCTGCTGAAATTCTGGTCTTAAATTTGGTATACTGTCGTTGCCCGAGCTGGGGTTCCGACTAAGAGCATCCGCTACTACATTTGCTTTTCTTGGATGATAGTGAATGCCAACATCATAATATTTCACTAATTCCAACCAGCGTCGTTGTCGTAAATTGAGTTCTAGTTGTGTGAAAATGTACTTGAGGCTTTTATGGTCTATGTATATTTCATAACGATTTCCAAGTAAAAAGTGTCTCCATTCTTTGAGTGCATGGATGACTGCTGCCAACTTCAGGTCATGAGTAGGATAATTTTCTTCATGCTTGCAAAGTTTTCTGGAAACATACGCGACTACTTTGCCTTCTTGCATCAATACGCATCCGAGGCCCTTCCGGGATGCGTCACAATACACCTCAAAATTCTTGTGTATGTCTGGCACAATTAATACTGATGCTGTCATTAATTTCCTTTTTAGTTCTTGGAAACTTTTCTCGCAAGCTTCCGTCCATTCAAACTTCTTGTCCTTCTTGAGTAATTGCGTCATTGGCTTTGCTATGGTGGAGAACCCTTCAATAAATCTTCGGCAGTATCCTGCCATTCCCAAGAAACTTCGTACATCCGTTACGCTGGCTGGTGGTTTCCAGCCAAGTACGACCTTGACCTTTTCCGGGTCTACGGCAATACCTTCTTGGGTCAGTACGTGGCCCAGAAAACCCACCTGTCTTAGCCAAAATTCACATTTGCTGAACTTGGCATACAATTGATGTTTCCTGAGTTCTCCTAGTACAATTCTGAGATGTTCAGCGTGCTCTTCTGGTGTCTTGGAGTATATCAGAATATCATCGATGAATACCACAACAAACTTGTCCATATACTTCATAAATACTTTGTTCATGAGGTGAACAAAATATGCGGGGGCGTTTGTTAGTCCAAACGGCATTACTGTGAACTCATACAGTCCATATCTGGAGGTGAAGGCTGTCTTGGGGATATCTTCTGTTCGCACTTTTAATTGATGGTATCCCGACCTTAAGTCAATTTTTGAGAAGACCTTGGCCTGAGCGAGCTGATCAAATAAATCATTTATCCGTGGCATTGGGTATTTGTTCTTGATTGTGACCATGTTAAGTGCTCGATAGTCTATACACAATCTCAGTGTCCCATCCTTTTTCTTGGCAAATAAAATTGGTGAACCCCAAGGTGAGGAACTGGCTCGTATATATCCTTTGTCCAGTAATTCTTTTATTTGCTTCTTCAATTCTACCAACTCCGATGGTGCCATTCTGTATGGTTTCTTGTATATGGGGGCGGTTCCGGGTGCTAGCTCAATGCTGAATTCTATCTCTCGGTCTGGTGGCATGCCTGGTAGTTCTTCGGGAAATACGTCTGGAAACTCACATACTATTGGAACTTTGCTTAACTCAGAAACGTCCACCTTGTTCAATCTCGGTTGCCGAGATATTTGTCTCTCTTTGGCTGAAACTTTTATTGCCTTCCCGTGATGGTGGGTGAGAATTACGGTCCGGTTGAAGCAGTCAATAAATCCTTTGTTGGTGGTTAACCAATCCATCCCTAGGATAACATCTAGTCCCTTATTTTCCAATACAATAAGGTTGGCGTGAAACTTCAATTCTTCAAACTCAATAACCACACCTTGGCAGTAACTCTGAGTAACTTGCTTAATCCCAGGGGACTTGACGATCATGGATTTTTCCAAGGGAAGCATCGAAAAATTATTTTGCAAAGCAAAACTCTTCGAAATGAACGAGTGAGAAGCTCCAGAATCAAACAAAACCGTGGCAGGTATTGTGTTGACAGGGAACATACCGAGCACGATATCCGGGGCACTTTGTGCTTCTTCTCTGGTCACGTGGTTCAGATGACCCTTCCTGTGGTTGTTATTGGGGTTGAAATTGTTTCACTTGGGCCTGAATTATTGCCACCGTTGTTCGGCTTTGGGGTCGAGTTCCTTGGCTTGGGGCACTGTTTGGCATAGTGCCCTTCTTCTCCACAAGCGTAGCAAGTAATGCCTGGGCGATAATGTGAACTCCTTGTCCCTTGCATGGAAATTCTTGATTGGGTGTGAAACATTTGTCGTGGGTCTGTGTGTCCCACCTTTCTGAAAATCCGTCTTGTTCCGGTGGTTGCAAGCAAGAGTAGTCTGGTCCCTTTTGCGCTTGCGGAAATCCTCCAAGCTGTGTCGCTCATTTTCCAAGGTAATATCCTTATCCACCAGTGTTTTGAAATCTGGGAAGGTGTGCACGACCAGCTGGCATTTAAGCGTGGGTGCCAGACCGTCCAGGAATTTTTCCATCTTCTTGCTTTCAGTCATACGCTCTTCGTTGGCATAGCAAGACAACAGAGTAAACTGACTGTTGTATTCCGACACCATCATGGTCCTCTGCTTGAGGTCATCAAACTCCCTCTTCTTGATCTTCATAACACTTTTAGGAATGTGCGCCCCATGAAAACCTTCTTTGAACTCCTCCCAGGTTATATCATTTTCATTGGGGTGCATGTGTAGGAAGTTTTCCCACCATGATGCAGCTGCTCCAGTGAGATAGTGCAGTGCATAAAGTACTTTCTCATGGTCTGAACACTGTGCAATAATTAATTTCCTTTCCATGTCTCGAAGCTAGTCATCGGCCTCAAGAGGTTTGTTAGTATGAAAAAATGTTGGGGGACGCGTCTTCTGTAGCTCAGACAATTTGGATTGCTGTTGATACGGCCCACGGTGATTTCCCATATTGATGACTTGGTTCATCATTTCCTGATGTTGTTGCTGACTCTGTTCATAAAGGCGACATACTTGGAAAATGATGTTTCACTGCCCTGTTGACTTGACCGCCCCTGTGTGAAATTGTTGCTTGTTTGTGTGCCATAATTTTCCTCTGGTGGGTTTGGCATGGAGCGCGTCCAAGGACGAGACATTTTTCACTCTGGGGATACATTTTGTAAAACTCATAAGAAAAGAAATTGAGTCGCAAGAATCAATAAATTTATAACGACGGGAAATTTTAAGAACTCTAGATTTTTCAAGAGAATAATCGATTGCGCATGGAGAAGGACTGCTCGTTACATATCTTACACGTAAGTAGTAATTATACAATACATCACTCAGGATATGCCTACATATTCCTGACATGTTATTTAGGCTAGTGCACTTCTCCCAGTTCCTACATGATGCGCAAACAAGCTACTTCTCACAACCTATGTACATATAAACATATCTTACAATCCGGTACATCGCATGGCGGCTAAGCGTACTCAGTCGGAGATGGTGAGGATCTCCCTTGGGCTGCCGAGGGTGAGGCGCAGTGAGGCTGGGGACTCAACCTCCTCCTTGCTAATAGGCTCCAGACGTGAAGTGCTGCGCTAAGTAGATGGAGCGGGCGCCATAAGCGGAGCAACACGAACAGGAGTGGGCGCAATAGGTGGTGCAGTATGAACTGAAGTGGGCGCAATGACTTGGTTGAACTCCTCATTGGTAGGCAGGCGACGAGCAGTGGCGAGAATGGTAGGTGAATAAGATGCCGAGGATGAGACGAAAGTCAGTGGTGGTGCGGTGTGCAGGAGCTCCCTCCTATTGGCGGCACAGCCATGGACTAAGTCCATGCGGGCAGCCACAAGCTCGTCCACCAGGTTGTCGAAGGCTGCCTCCAGAGCCCGGAGGTACTCGACAAGCATCTCAAAAGCCTCTTCTCGCTCTCCTCTAGGGCAAGTGAATGCATAGTGACAGGTGTATGGTACGTGGCATGGAAGGTAGCGGTAACGACGAGTCTTCATCGAGGGAAGAACATCCCGGAGACGAGCTATCGCCTCACGGGCAGCCATCTGCATAGCATGCTTCTCCGTAGGCATGGCTCTCCCCAAGAACCGGAAGCGGCGTAACTCAACACGCCCTCCCTTGAATTGCACCGCGGCCTGGTGCATGGACAGGCTGTCGTTGATCTTGTGCTGGTAGAGTGTGAAGACTGGGCGCACTGATGGCCCCATCGCGACCTGGACGATGAAGGAGAGGAGCTTGACGAACCCCTCAGGCACGTTGGCAAACACCTGTGACTCACAGTTGTTGCCAGCCATCTACAAAAGTAGGCAAAAATTCTGAATGGTCAGATCATAAAATTATGCTGACTGTCAGAATATGACTACATTTGCAAAAATGACAATTACTCTACTATGCTAATAACCGATTAGCGATCGCACCTAGTGGCTTCCTACAGTCAGCCTGGCTCTGGTACCAAGTTTGTCACGACCGGTTTTTCAACGAAATACTTATTGAGAAATTGATCTTTTGATTCCAGTACAGGAAGAATTCTCCTTACTGGTAGACAAATACTTGATACAGAAGTCCAGTAGCATTAAATATATTACAGGGTTGAGCTGAGGTAGCTCAACAATTTATTACAAACACGCCAATATTGTACATAAGGGCGGTTATGATACAGGGGTGTGGTGGCATACTACTGACTCGAGATAAAAGTGGTGGTGGATATATCACAGTGGAGTGGATAACATGACTCCTAAACTGGCGGCTCATCGAGCGTCGAGGTGAGGCTCGATGAATTTATTTGGGTAGCGGAAGCGGATATAATACAGTGACCAAATCCAGGGTCGCACGGGACTGACTGGGACTCCTCTAGGCGTCGGACTCGCTATCGAACTCTTCATCCATGAGATCGCCTTCATCAACATCTGGCCAAATCAACAAGCCAGGTGAGTACTTTGAAAGTACTCACAAGACAGTTCGGACATAAGATATAACAAATGCATGCATGAATGCATTATGAGCAAATAGCAATGCACACTCAATTAATAAATATATGCACGACATGAAAAGTAAAAAGGAAGTCGGGCGGTAGTCCTCCCGAAATCCCAACAAACAACTGAAAACCGATTGGGTGTCTGGAGCGACGCCTCGAAAGGTAAACAAATAAATAATCATGCCGCAGTCGGGCGTCTAAGCGACACCACATAAAGGTCTTATATTGAAAAGTAAATGACATGCGTGCCACAGTCGGACGTCGGAGCGACATCGCAGAAAGGGCTTATATTGAAAGTAAATAACATGCGTGCCATAGTCGGATGTCTGAGCGACATCGCAGAAAGGGCTTATATCGAAAGTAAATAACAAGCGTGCCACAGTCGGACGTCTGAGCGACATCGCAGAAAGGGCTTATATCAAAAGTAAATAACAAGCGTGCCACAGTCGGATGTCTGAGCGACATCGCAGAAAGGGCTTATATCAAAAGTAAATAACATGTGTGCCACAGTCGGACGTCTGAGCGACATCGCAGAAAGGGCTTATATCAAAAGTAAATAACAAGTGTGCCACAGTCGGACGTCTGAGCGACATCGCAGAAAGGGCGTAAATTTCATTATTCATATCTGATAAATTCACGAAGATATAATACTCATAGGAAATATTCAACACATAACAATAAACGGGTTAGTCCATCCACAGGAATAAACATTTAACCGGACTTAACACTCATGTGGTTCACCGGAGTTTTGTCACTGAGGCTGACACTTGACAAGATAAGTTGAACACAGTACTTGGACATGGATAAGATGATTCAAAGGATTTTTGACTCTGCAGAGTTTGTACTAATTACCCACAGCCAACGGATTCCCGTAGTCACGAAGGACTAGTTTCGTTTACGATATTTCGGTAGAAACACATCTAACCAGTACACACCCATCCCACCTCACGATGCCAGGAATCACCCTAGACAACATTCAAGAAAAACTTTGATATGGGGAGATCACAACCTCGAATAGCATGGGATCAAATTTATATACGTGCGCTCTAAGGGGTGCCCCCCTCTCGGTCCCAACCGGAAACACTCATGCCCCCTGACCGGATGACTGGCTTTAATCTAGGTCCATGGAACCCTCATCACGGCCTCTCTATTTGGTGTGTACCAGGAAAGAGGTTTGCGACTTACTAAGCCATATCCCTTGTGGAAGACATGTGGTAGTACAGGAAGGGAAAACGGATGGAAACGTGACTTGATTCACGTTGACACTGGAGTCAAATAGTCTGGCATAAGACTGGCATGCTACAACACTGCCATCTTACCCATTCTCATGCCATCACATGGCCATGCAAACTCACATCCAACAACTTATGGATTTTCGAAACTCACTTGCCTCATCTTTGCATGTAATATAACACTTATCAAAATGCTCATAAACATGCCATGATACTACTTAATGCAACATGCAACAAACACTCATCATATCAAAAGTTCAAACATGCTTGCCTGGTTCGGAGTAGTCGGAGTCTAGCTTGGCAAAGTTCGCGGTTCCGTCACCTCCTTTGGTATCTACGGTATAAGAAAATACGTACTAACGTAAATACCGAGAGTGCACAAAAAGTGTTCCAAATATTTTTCAAATAAATATGGAAAAAACTAGACATAAAAATAAAGATGACAAAAAAAGAATCAATAAAAAATCAGTTTCTGTTTAAAAGTTATAAAGCTATTAATCCAGGGACTCATCTGTAATGAAACAGAAAGTTTCCAGGGGCCAACTTATAAAAACAGAAAACGCTTCGGCTAAAAAGCCATCAACTGCAAAGGGAGATGTACTCTGCCCGAAGGCGTTTTTAGAAAACGGTTCGAAAAAAAAGGAAAATACTGACGAGGGGTCCCACCCGTCAGGTTTGAAATTTCAAACTGGGGAAGAAACAAAGCTCGTCGGCGCCCAAGAGCTGCGGTGGTCACCGGCGGCGATCCACGGTGAGTTAGGAGGATAGGAGGGTACCTACGTGCTCAGTGTGTCCTTCCGCGTCGGTGGGTGGTGGTGGTGGTGGTCGGCAAGCACCACGTCGACGGCGGTCCTTGCTCCGGCGGACGGCGGCTCGGGTGAAGTTGGATCTCGTCGGGGAGGGCTGCGGAGGTCAAATTGAAGCCTGGGTTAGATCACTGGGTGCACGAGAAGACTACTGATGAGGTTTGGGAGGCGGGGCTGGCCTCACCGGAGTGGATCGAGCTGGTGGCCGTGGCGGATCGGGGCAGCCGAAGTTGGGGGAGGAGACCTCCTCGAGGTCCTCCTGGTGGCTTGGCGGGGTTATGGTGAGGAGTAGAGGTAGTGCGTGCTTGAGAACGAGCTCGGGACTCCATTTTATAGGCGATCTGAGGTGGTGGTCGTGAACGGGGATCTCCGATGATGGTTACGACGGTGCAGTGCTTGGTCGGGTAGTTTAGGGGGTTGGGCGTCAACGTGGAGGTCCACGGGTTCTGTTTAGAAGCTAAACCAGGTTGGATTAGGCGCTCTTGGGTGGTTTCGACAGAACGGGGCGGCGCAGGCCCGTTGGCGACAGAGGGCGCGCCCTGTGCTTGCCGGGCCACGGCGACGGTGCTGCGATGTGCGCTGGCATGCATGAGGCCACGCGGAGGGCTAGGGGGCGCTGGGCGGCGCTGGACGGCGTAGCAAGATGGCGCTGGCTCCCGTTGGTCTCCACGGATGGCTCTGCCACCGCAGAAGCTGCCGGCGTTGGCGATGCTCGTCGCCACCGACACATGTGCCCGTACAAGAGAGCATGCGGTGCTCTGGTCAAGGAGGAGAGGCCGTGCGTAACGCGCCAGGGTGTACTGGTGATCGATGACAAGGCACTGACGAAAAACGACACTGACAAAACTCTGAAACTCTGAATTTACTGAAAGTGTACAGGAACAGTGCCGGCCAAGTATTTGATGAAATGATTCAAGCATGAGAAGAATTTTTCTGGGGCTGATCTTTGGTGTGGTGGCCTCTCAAAGCACCTGGGGGCTGCCTGAATTTTGGTGGAATTTTTGGAGAAAGGAAAATATGAATTTCACCAAAAATGATGAATCTGGTCCAAACTTGCAGAGGTTGAAACTTGAAAATTTTGAAAAGAGGAAGAGTGGATCTTGATGGTTCTAGGTTGGGGGTGCTAGGGACTATCCAGAGGAGTTGATTTGAGATCAAAACTCAAAGGAAATCAGGTACTTCCTTTGTAAATCATCTAGGCTTAAAATAATGGACAGAATTGTTTTTGGGGACAAGAATAAATGAAATAAAATTCAAAAATGGGTTGAACCTGTTGGAACAGAATGTTTGGGTTGCCCCAAAGTGGAGGGAGGGGTTTTGGGAGGATTTACCACATGAGGCATGGTAAAACCATGGGTGGTTTCAAAACAAAAGAGTAGCCCCAAAACCCATAGGGTTTCTTTCTAAAAGAAAATAAATTCCAAAAATATATTTGAGATGGGAAAAATCAGAAGAAAGGTTTTTAATAACCAAACACCAGGGTTGAAGAAGATACAAAATTAAAATCCTTGCCATGGGGAAAATATTTTGAGAGAGAGAGGTTTTTGGAAGGATTTAAATGACCTTCTTCAAAACAAACAAAGTTTTTGTTGAAAACAAAATAATTTTTTTTGGAGTGTCACATTCCCTGTTAGAACCACGAGCCTTCTTGAGAGAAGATTCAGTTTGCAAGAAGCCTATACCAAAATCTATTCCTATTCGGCCAATTTTTTTACCACAGCATGGTAGTACCATGACATGACACCCATGCCAAGTTTCATGATTTTCAGACGTGTTTTGGATTTACAAGAATTTTAAAACCAAGTTTCTCAATGTTCTCGGCCGAGCCACGATGCCCAGATGTTTGAATTTTATTCTCATTTCTTGCATGGGACCTAGAAATTCACCCGAGGACACAAATGTGATTTTTCAACCAACTTTGGTGCACGAGAGCATGTGCTTGTAGTTCAAATTTGACTTATGCACATTAAATGACCAGAAACTCAATTAATGTATAAAAATGACAAACAAACCCGGAATAATTCCAAAATTTAACAGGGCACTGATGTAGTTCTATGTTGCCTTTGTTAAGAAACTCAAGGGGGGGGGCAGCGTATATCGTTTCACACTCAAAGGTGGCACGTTCCCTTTTAGAACCATGAGCTTCCAAATCGGCCCATTTTTTTACCACAACATGTTAGTGCCATGACATGACACCATGCGAAGTTTCATGATTTCCAGGCGAGTTTTGGATTCACATGAATTTAAAATCTAAGTTTCTCGATGTTCTCGCCCGAGTCACGACGCCTAGATGTTTGAATTTCATTATCATTTCTTCCATGGGACCTAGAAATTCAACCAAGGACACACATGTGATTTTTCAACCAACTTTGGTGCACTGGAGCATGTGCATGCAGTTCATATTTAGATTATGCACATTAAAAGTCCAGAAACTCAATTAATTTATAAAAAGGCCAAACGAACCCGAAATAATTCTAAAATTTAACAGGGCACTCATATAGTTCTATGTTGCCTCTATAAAGAAAATCAGGGGGGAGGCAACGTATATCGTTTCGCACACAAAGGTGACACGTTCCCTCTCGGAACCACGAGGCTTGTTAAGAGAATCTCCGGTTTTGCAAGAAGCTTATACCAAAACTTGTCCCAATTCAGCCAAAAATTATACATATGAAAACAGGGTTTAGATTATCCCGAACATCTCGCTACCTAGACCAATAATGTACTATGATTTGAATTCAACATAAAATGGATACAAATATTTGAATTGGAGAGTGTATGGTACATGTAGTTCATAGTGAAATATGATTACTGCTATATGCATGTTTTTTGTTATCAAGATAATATTTAAATTATTGTATAACTTGACAACAATTGTATTCAAATAAGGAAAATTGATTCAAATTTAGTCCATATGGTAGACGACAATATATATGTTCACATGGTGGAGTGAAATGTTCATATATGATGGAAGATCAAAATGTACGACTATATCAATTATAAAATGCAAGGTCACCTAACGATATATTCGAATTCAACATAACGTGGATTCAAAAATTGAAATTCGAGATCCTAGCATTTGTAATCATATAAAAAGGGACATTACTCTTTCTTTTGTTGGGAATTAATTTGTTTTTTGTTGTTGTTGAGGGAAGTGCAAATCGATTTGGTACTGTGCAGGGTAATCTTGTTCTCCCGATCTTTTTACATTTTTCTTGTAGTTTTTTCAATGGCATATTTAGCAATATAGTAAAAGGGGAAATGACTCTCTTGTGTCTTGTATGAATTGTTTTTTTTACACGTTAAGTTTGTTCTGCCGAACAAGGAATCCGCACCTTGTTATCCCGAAATTTTCAAGCTCAAGTATCTTTTGTCTCACCTGCTTTGAAACTCCCGCCTCTTAAACCCGCGCCGCGCCTTGTTATCCCGAAATTTCGACGTGCGCGAGAACTCCCTCCTCATCCGAAATCGGTCCCGCAGCCCAGACACGTGAAATCCCCCTTCTACCTCTCAGCCAGAAATGAAGCTCCACGTCGCGGTGTCAAAACCGGTGGGGGTACGCTGGTAACTTACCCTACATTTTGGACAAGCGCGTCCCAAGCTTGGCTCTCCCCTCCCCCTTCGCCCCCCATTCGTACACCGAGGATGCCAAAACCAGCGAAACCCCATGCTCCTCTGTCGGCCTCCCGACCGCCGCCCAGTCGGAGACTCTTCCCCGACTATGTCGTCCACCGCAACAGCTAGCCGTCCCTCATCCACTGCACCAGATGAGGATCCATTGTCGATCTAGTTGTCCCACCAGATCAGCCGCCCCATCCTCCACCTCCAAGAGTTGCCCCGACGTTCGTCTCTTTTATCGTGCCACCTCAATCCCCACAGCGCCGTCTTGACCTGCCCCACCGGAACCGCAACACCCTCACCAATTCATCCAGTGAAGCCGAGGCCAACTCGACGCCACCAAGGAGGTTCTACACCCACCTCTGCATTTTATGTTTTATCCGATCTCACGGGGCTGTCGGTGCTCAATACCGAGCAAACATGGCGGGTCTCCATCAACGGCGCCATCACCGGCCACATCATCCATGATGTCTCCCCCCATGTCGTTGCTTCCTCGGCGGCGACTTCCACAACGGCACTAGCTATAGCTGCTATGGCTCTCGCTCGCGCTGCAGCTCTGTTCTTGCTGTCGGTCGCACTGCTGCACTGCTCTTGCTTTCATTCGTGCTGCTGCTCTGCTCTTTCTCTCGCTTGCGCTGCTGCTGCTGCTACTGCTGCATGACCTCCGGCAGCTACATGAGTTGCTGCTTTAGCACTCACTCGCGATGCTACTACATGACTTGCTCTCTGCTAGTGCGTTCCCTGCTCGAGCGTCTGCTGATTTAGATCACTGCTTCTCTACTACTAGTGCTTGAACGCCCTAAACATCTATTGCAATGCTCTGCTACTAGTTCAATCACTTTCGACAGTAAAATTCAGTTTCAACTATAAAGTTCATTTTCTTCAGTTAAGTTCAGAGTGAACAATACTTACAACATCTGCCGGAGCGGCCATGGCGCGGCTGATGCGTTTTACATCTAGCACTTTTTGGTGATGTATTTTACATCATCTATTGCAGATGATATTAGGGTCCCACTTCAGATTAACATTGTCTGTCTTGTCCTGCTTCAGCCTCGTCATCGTACACCTCACCGGAGCTGCTCCAACGACGGAACCGTCCATCACAGCGGAGCAGTACCCTTGGTGCCGTTTCCAGAGGCCTCGGATCTTCTTCCCCGCCTTCGACAGTCACACCAGCATCATCACCATCCTCCACGTCCAACCCAATGATGCTGAGGTCCACAAGGCTATGCCAAAGAGGTTGTACACTCGTCGCATCACTTTGTTACTCTGCATTCATGTTGATCCCTCAGGGATCCTTTGCTATGGAACTACTATTCGTGCAAATCTGTGAGAAGGAGTGGAGCAAAGCAAAACTAGAGGATTTTTTTCCTTTGGTGTCTCTTTCAAAGAAAAAACATAGGAATTTTATTCACTTGGACGTCTTTTTCAAATTAATATGCATGAAGAACAGAACTAATTGCATTACTGGCATAATAAGATTCTTATTTTTTCATTTTCACATGGTTTGAATTTAATTTGACCACGTTTCTCCATTCCTGTGTTCTTCCAATTCATGTGAACCAAACACCCAGGTTGACTGAAATCCTATGTTTCCAAATGCTCTGTTTTGCACGTGCATTCCTATCCTATCCCTGTGTTTTTCTTGTCCCCGCGTTTATAGAATCCTCCAATTCTAAGGAGCCCTTACAGATTTACTTCATTTTCAGATAGGCGTCAAAGAAAACTCTGTGTGTTATGTCTTGCTCCTGCCGTGCCGTCATCCACCCCACCTTAGGTGCACCATCGACAAAAGCGTTCACTGCAGCAGAGATCCCCCCTGCAGACTTTCTTTTGCCGCCTCAGATCATCTTCCTCGTTGCCGGCAGCCACGCTAACTGCATTACCATCATCGACTGAGCAGATGAACCAGAGGACTACATAGTTCCGGAAGAGAGGTCGCAGTCTTTCATGTTTGCATACGTTATACATCGGTTATTATTACCTGCTACTTTATCGTTCAAACTTGAGTTTTGAAATGCCCATGGGTCTCATATCGAGCCAGCAACGAATAGTATCTGTCTACTATCTGGTTCATCTGGGGTCTTCTATGTGGTTCATGTTGGGTGGGAAACAAACAATAGATGATCCATTGTCTATCTTTTTAAACTGAAGCTATAATCTACCTGCTATCATTAGTTTTGGATCCATCCACTCGTTTGCTACCATCAGTCTTGATTTTTGCATGCACCCCTTAGGCCTTACAAAATCTAACTATTTTTTTTTATTATGCATGTCAGATATTGTACACAATCTTACTAAACATGTATAGAAAAAGAGAAGACCGTTGCGTGGGAATATAATGTCATGCAGATGCCGGTCCATGGTGGGCAAAGTGGGCCCCCTCCTGCATTTCTAGATTGTATTCCAGAGGAAGATAACTGTTCAGATGGGGATTCAGAAGGAGCCGACCACGCCTGTTTACCACCTGAGGTGTTTGCTCTAACCTGGCATGGTGATGTTGATCATATCATGCATATGGCGCCTTGCATTGCTTACATTATACATCTTATATGTCACCAGCTTAGTTTAGATTTGCTTTGTGTGAATGCCACCTGTTTGGTTTCTATGTCATACTCCCACCATTCCTAAATATTTGTCTTTTTAGATATTTCAACAAGTGACTACATACGGAAAAAAATGAGTGAATCTACACTCTAAAATATGTATATATACATCCGTATGTAGTAGTCCATTTGAAATCTCTAAAAAGACAAATATTTAGGAACAGAGGGAGTATATGGGAATTATGCAATGCCAACTTCTTTAGCCAGACATCATATACGTGAATCATGCAATGCCATCCTATTTAGCCAGTCATCGTATATGTGAATTGTATCATGCCATATTTTTTTCCATAATGTATTCCATTTGTCAACAATGTTTATACATTCATCTAATCTTCTTCTGCATCAGCCATTTGAGTCAGTCATGGGAAAATCTGGAGTGAAAACAAGGTCTTCTGAGCAGTCAGTGCTACCTGTCGATGCAGATTTCTTGCTGGTTACAGATAGCTCCTCAGAGGAGGATTCAGAGACAGATGACCAGTCGTATCCCCCCCGAGGTGCATGCTCTAACTTGGCTGGGTTATATTGCTCATATCATGCATATGGTGTCTTGCATTGCCATGCCATCTGCTTAGATTAGACATGCTTTGTGTGAATGCCTCATGTTTGCTTTCTATATCAAATATGTGAATTATGCAATGCCATGTTTTTCAGCCAGTTATCATATATGTGAATTATGCACTGCCATGGAGCCAGACATCATATATGTGAATTATCTCATGCCATCTTTTTTTCATTACATATTATATTTGTCGACAATCTATGTATATTGAGCTATTCTTCATGTGTATCAGCCATTTGAGCCGGTTATGGAAAATTCTGGACTGAAAACAAGGTCTTCAGAGCAGGCAATGGTACCTGTTGAAGCATATATCTTGATGGTTACAGGGAGCTACTCAAAGGAAGATTCAGAGACAGATGACCTGTCCTATATCCCACCTGAGGTGTATGCTTTAAGTTGTAATGTTTATATTTCTCATATGATGCATATGGTGTCTTGCATTGCTTAGTTTAGACACCATATGCACAATATTGAATTCCATCTGCTTAGTTCATAGATCATACATGCCAGTGCCAGCTGCTTAGTATATGAATCAATTATGTCAATTATATCAATTATATCATGCCATCCTGTATACTTAGACAACATGTTGAATTATTTCATCCCAACCTATTTTAGAAAGACATCATGTAATTTTGTCATGTCATCCTGTTTAGGTACTCATCATATGTTGAATTATGCTATTATATCCTGTTAAGTTATCCATCATATATCTGAAACTGTGTCATGCTATCCTGTTTAGTTAGGCATCATATATGTGAAAATGTGTCATACTGTCCTGTTTGGTTAGACAACATATATGTGAATTACCACATCTGTCTATCATATAATGTTTGCACGTTCAATTTCTTTTCTTGTTTATTAGCCATTTGAATTGGAGGGGGTGATGGTAGTATCTAAGGGAGCAAAAACCCGTTCTTCACAAAATATAGTGCTACCCGTCAATGCAGATAGAACCATGGTTGTACTGGCCCACAAACTAGCCCCACCACACATAATCGAGACTCTTCCAGATTGCACAGTTACACCGTTGGGCAGAGAACCAGCTACAACCCATCTAACTGCAACCCCAGCGGATAGTAACACACTTCTAGTTGACAAAGCACCATGTCCACCACAGAGTACCCCCACACGAGCAGTTTGTAAAGCTAATGCAGTGCCCAAAGCACGAAGACCACCACAGCTAACCCAAACTCCATGTTTAAAGCAGAAGAGCAACTGTTCTCAGGTTAGATTCCGTAGCTATGGTCCATACTCCTTTGCTGTTGCATCATTGTATTTACTCATACCAACTACTTTTGAATTTGAAGGATCCAATTGAATCTCCAATGGCGCAAGAGGTATGTTTTAAACCTATTTCTTTAACTGGATTGTTGTTCTAACTTCTTGCTCTATGTTGATTTCAGTTTAAGTTGTATAAACAGTTATGTTCTCATGTGATGCACATTACAAGTGCTGCCAATGCTGTGTAGTTTCTCACACTTATATTCTGTCTATGCTGCTGTGTCTTAAAAATATATGAGTTGAACTGTGTCTCTATCTTGATTAGGCAACATAAACTAGAATGATATGGACAATACAGTGACCATAGTACATAGGTATATGTTTTTTTCATGCTGTTATCCTGTCCACCTTACTACTGAACCGGTTTACCAAAATGAGTTTCGTATACTACAAGCTAAACCTGTGATGTGTCTGCTTGTTTCTCTTGTAGTATGCAAACAGAATATTGGAGAAGAGCACCCCACTATGCAATGGTAGAGAAAGTAATGCATATAAGGTTCAAGATAGTGAGACAACCCTGTTGGTCTCCAAGAAAGGTGATAAAAACGATCTTGTAGACAGTGAGAAAACCCCACACTCCTGCGTTGATGTAGTGTTTGAGTTACTGGCCAGTACCGCTGGCACAAGCTCTTCAAACTCGCTGCCTGAATCACTTCGACTTCTTCAGTATCAGCTACAAGCTGAAAGGCATCGGTCAGCTGTGCTGCGGCAAGAAGACAAAGGACTGAGGAAGTCCCTGCAGAATTCAGATGCGTACTTTCTTGTGCAACAGCAAGCGCTGGAGGATTTAAGCGCCAAACAAGAGAAAGTTAATAAGCTTACTAAGCATCTTGCCAGCATTATGGGTACCCAGGATATTGTTTCTTGAGCTCTTCTGAAGTGGTTTCAGTTCTAGACTTGTTTTGCTGCGGTGTTTATATGCTGCTTTGTTCCCTATATTTGCACTGGTGGCGAACTTTGATGCCCAGTGGATGTAATATGTGTAATAGCCGTGATAGCCTAGCATAAGTTGCTTGCTTATTTATTTCCGTGTTGCCTTGTTTATTTTTTTGCTTGTAGTCATTGCAGTTCTTTTTCTGCGGTTTGCTAGTGGCTGTAATAACCTACTTTTTAAAACTAGGCCACAATAACCATGGGCTAATATTTACTGTAGTGACACTAGGCCTCCTACGGGCCGTAGAAACAGTGGGCCTTCTACGGGCTGTAGAAACAGTGGGCCTTCTATGGGCCGTAAAACAATGGGCCTTCTACGGGTCGTAGAAACAATGGGCCTTCTACGGGCCGTATCATTAATGGGCCTTATACGGGCCGTATGATCGATTGACCAAACATGGGCCAATAACAGACCGCATTATGGCCGTAAACGGGCTAGAGTTGGAATCATCTATTCATGGGACGACCATAACGGGCCATCGTTAATAGGCTGTATTTGATGATGCTATGAAAACGGCCCAACGAATTAATGGACCACAAGTGGGCCGACTGTAACCACGGGCTGAATTTAGCCCACAAGCAGAAAATGACAGTAACGAGCCGTAATTAAATGAATGCTGGAAATGAGCCCAAGAATTAATGGGCTCTAAGAAGGCCGAAAGATAACATGGGATGGAAACGGCCCAACGGAATAATGAGCCGTTAATGGGTATAAAGTGACACAGTGTTCATTACGGGCCAGTTTCACCACGGGCCGTTAATGGGTGTAAAGTGATACACTGTTCATTACGGGCCAGTTTCACCACGGGCCATTAATGGGCCGAAACAGGGCGGGCCCAACGCGTCTTCTTCTTCCAGCGCCAGGGATCGGTTGAGATGGTCGATCCGATGGCGGGAGTTGTTTTCTCTGACTCCCTCTCAGCAGCCAAGGCGGTCGCCGAGTGTCGGGTGCGTGACAGGCGGCGGAGTGGGATGTCTTGCTCCACGAGGCGGAGGAGGCGGAGGATCGCCTCGATGCTCCACCACTTGGGGGCGGCCGTCTTTGTCACGCTCGATGGAAAGGCGAGTCCGGCTTCGGCTAGCCACCGGCTCGTTGCCTCGTCTTCCACAGGTGCCGCCAGTCGGTGTCCGGGATGTCGCGCCGTGGTCTTGGCGAAGGGGCGGCTCTTCATTTCACGGGGCGCGCACTTCAGCGTGGCAGCCAGCTTCATGCAACGCGGCGGCCGCGTCTAGGAGCTGCTGGACTCGCTCCGTCATGTGGCGACGCTTGTCGCCCTCGTACTTGTCCAGTTCGTCCATCTCCTCCTGGGCGGCCTGGATGTTCTCTGCAGGCGTGGCGTAGACGGGGCGTTCTGCCCTGAACATGCTGGCGATGGTCGCGCCACGCTGCCGGATAGGGCCAATGCGGCTAGGCCCCTCAGGGGCCGGCGTGCCACCGACTGCTCGGTCCATCTCGCCTCGCGCCGATAGGCATCCGAGAGGCGTCGCATGCTGGCCAGTTGGCCAGCGCTCTCGAGGAGCTGGACACGGCGTGTGTTGGGGATATAACTATTTGTGTAAGCCGCCCAGGAGGGGCCGGGTTACGCAAAGAAGACTCGCCAGAAAGAAGCCCAAGACCAAGCATGAAGATGGCGGTTCAATAAAGGGTTTAAGGCCTACAGGCGACTTAAGGCCCGTTGTAGTAAACCGCCATAATGGCATGACTTGTATCATAAGGTAGATTTAACTAGTCACCGAGCCGGACACTGTTTATAAGCCGGCAGGGACTCTGTAAGCCACAGGGCGTCAACCCATATATATAAGGGGACGACCTGCTGGCGGCTTAGGGCAAGAAACAACTCATCGAGAGCCGGGCATAGCGTATCTCGCTCCCTGGTCATCAAAACATCAATACCAACCCAACTAGACGTAGGCCTTACCTTCATCGTAAGGGGCCGAACTAGTATAAAACCTCTCGTGTCCTTTGTCCCGATAACCCCTTCAAGCTTCCTAGTTGCGATGGCTCCACAACTAAGTCCTTTCACGAGGACATCTGACGTGACAATTCCACAACAGTTGGCGCCCACCGTGGGGCGGCTGGGAATCGAACCCAGAACCTCGTGGATGTGTGCACGAGGGAGGAACCAATGGGCTAGCTTAGTGTTTTGCTACACCCGAAGCTGCCCAAGTAACCGCCCGAGACCAATCAGTTTATGACAGCCGGAGCAGGAGGACCAGTTCAGCCTCGAGAGATGCAACCTCCTCATGTAAGCATGGCACCACCGCGTTATGTGCCGGTACCGCCGGGTCACTTTTCCAACCCCATGGAGAACTTAATCGCAGCTTCGGCGCGTTTGGCGGCTCTTGCCATGGACGGCGATGACCCGACAGTGGTGGAGACCCGGAGGGTCAGAGAACTTCTTCAGACGACCTTGGCTCAACAAGAGACCTATTCTTACAGCCGAGATAGGATCCATTCAACTCCACCGCCTTGGTTAGCACCGCCTTGTTAGAACCAGAGCCCGAGTTACAAAACAGGCACATGGAGTCCAAAGCTTTGTCAAGCAACGCCCAATGCCGCAATCAACCCGGTGGCTATAACCCGGTGCAAGACCGAGTACGTCAGGAGAACGAGCGGGCGGCTCAGCTGGCGGCTCAACAGGCAGCTCATCAGGATTTCCCAGAGTATCCAACGACTTCTGTTGAGATGGGAGTAGCCACTAGAACTGGTGGTGTTCCCTGTTTGGTACCGGCTTTGCGTAATGTGCGTCTACCCAAGGACTTCAAGGGACCTCGAAAGGTGCCAAATTACACGACCGACTTACAGCCCGGAGCATGGATCGAGAGTTATGAGATGGCCATGGAACTGTTGGAACTCAGTGATGCGGTAATGGCTAAATACTTCACCATGATGTTAGATGGAATGGCCCGGTCTTGGTTAAAAGGTTTACCACCCAATTCCATTGGCTCATGGGCAGAGTTAAAGGCCCGTTTTATCCAGAACTTCAAGGACACCTGTAAGCAGTCTATGTCGATTGTGGACTTGACGAACTGTAAGCAGGAGGAGGGTGAATCCACCACTCATTGGGTACACCGGGTCAAGGAGATAATACATTCATCTGACAAGATGGATGCCGGCTCTGCAGTCCTTATGTTGGAGAAGAATTGCCGCTTTGAGCCGCTAAGGCATAAACTGGGGCGCCTTAAACGTGACTGCAACGATATGGGTACGCTGATGGCGGCTTTAGTCAAATATGCCGATTCTGATAGTACGAAGGATCCCGCGTCTGATGATGAGAAGACAGGGAAGGGAAATAGGAATGGCAATGGAAAAGGTCAGCAACATAACCCGATGAATCAAGGCAGCAATAAGCGTAAGGCGGATGGTAAGCCGGAATTTGTGGCCAATGCCAATGTGCAAGGTAACAATCAGAGACGTAAGGGTAAGCCGCTTCGATCCGGCGGGTCAGGCCCATCTCTTGAGCAGCTACTTAATGAGCCTTACCCGAGACACGACACCAGGGAGCGGCCCGCCACACACCTGTGGAAAGACTGCACGATCATGAAAGTGTTGAAGAATTCCAACACGTATGATGGAAATAATGGATCTGGTGGCGGCTTAGGGGCTGGCGGTTTTCATGGCCCGGGTGGTGGTTCAGGTTCCGGCTTTCAGGGACGTCAGGGCGGCTATAATCAACAACAGTCTGGTTAAGGAGAGCAGCAGCAGCAGCAGTCAGGTTATCAAAGCAATCCGAAGCAGTTGAGTGGTGGGCAGTATCACGTGTTTACCACTAGCTTATGCAAACGTGACCAGAAGGTTCATAAGAGGGCCGTGAATTCTGTTGAGCCGGCAATTCCTTGTTATTTGAGGTGGTCAGAACATCCCATCATATGGAGCAGAGAAGATCACCCTCCACGGGTCGATAATCTGGGTTAGTTAGCCTTGGTGGTAGCACCTCAGGTTGGTGGATATAAATTCACTAAGGTACTCATGGACGGAGTTAGCAGCATCAATATCCTCTACTATGAGACCTTTCAACGCATGGGGTTGACTGATAAAAATTTGAGAACATCCAACACTGTTTTCCATGGAGTGGTTCCTGGCAAGTCGGCTTACCCAGTTGGTAAGATTGAACTGGAGGTGGCCTTTGGAGATGAATATGACTCCAGGGCCGAAAAATTGACGTTTGAAGTGGTTAAAATCAGGAGTCCATATCACGCCCTGTTTGGGCGACCGGCTTATGCTAAGTTCATGGCACGGCCATGTTACGTTTATTTACAGCTCAAGATGCCGGGTCACAAGGGTACCATCACTGTGCATGGGAGTCGAAAGGTGGCTTTGGAGTGTGAAGAAGGCGACCTGGCTTACGCTGAGTCTGCCTGTGCCGCGAAGGAGCTCAAATTTTATCAAGACAATGTTGACCCGGCAAATATGACTTCCCTAAAGAAGCCAACTACAGAGCATGACCCAGCATTGAAGTTTAAATCGGCCGCCGAGATGAAGCTTGTTGACTTTACCCCAGGTGACCCTGCCAAGCAATTCAGCATCAACAGCAATTTGGATCCCAAATAGGAAAGCGCGCTCATCGAGTTCATCCGTGAGAACTGGGACATCTTTGCATGGAGACCTTCTGACATGCCGGGTGTACCGAGGGAACTCGCTGAGCACACTCTCAATATTGATCCAAAGTATAAGCCGGTCAGGTAGTTTCTTCGGCGTTTTAACAAAGAGAGACGGAAAGCCATTGGAGAGGAAGTTGCCCGGCTCTTAGCGGCTGGGTTCATTGTTGAAGTTTTTCACCCGGAGTGGTTGGCTAACCTGGTGCTTGTGCTTAAAAAGAACGGCACTTGGCGAATGTGTGTGGACTACATGTACTTAAACAAGGCTTGTCCGGCTGATCCCTTTGCTCTCCCCCGTATTGATCAAATCATTGATGCTACGGCGGGTTGTGAACATTTGAGTTTCTTGGATGCTTACTCTGGTTATCATCAGATCAAAATGGCAGTTAAGGACCAGGAGAAGACGGCTTTCATCACTCCGTTTGGAGCCTTCTGTTATGTATCCATGCCGTTTGGGCTCAAGAGTGCTCAAGCGACTTATCAACGGTGCATGCAGAACTGTCTACACGACCAAATTGGGCGTAATGTTCATGCCTATGTAGATGACATCGAGGTGAAATCCAGAGAGAAGGAAACCTTGATATCTGACTTAAAAGAGACCTTTGATAATCTCCGGGTTTATAAGATGATGCTTAATCCGGCCAAGTGTGTGTTTGGTGTACCCGCAGGCAAGCTCTTGGGTTTTTTGGTCTCCAACAGAGGTATTGAAGCTAATCCGGAGAAGATCAAGGCAATTACCTCTCTGGCTAAGCCGGCGTGCATCAATGATGTTCAGCGACTGGCGGGTCATGTTGCCGCTTTAAGCCGGTTCATAAGCCGGTTAGGTGAGAAGGCCGTACCGTTATATCAGATGATGAAGAAAACATACACTTTTGTCTGGAGTGGTGCTGCTGATGCTGCCTTTGAAGACTTAAAAAGACAGTTGTCTGAACCACCGATTCTTGCAGCTCCTATTTATAAAGAGCCATTGCTGTTATACGTGGCTGCCAATTCACGAGCCGTCAGTGTTGCTATCGTGGTGGAGCGTAAGGAAGCTAGCAAGGAGCATCCGGTCCAACGGCCGTTTTACTATATCAGTGAGGTGCTCATTGAGTCTAAACAAAGGTATCCACATTGGCAGAAACTCGCTTACAGAGTGTTTATGGCCAACCGGAAGTTGAAGCAGTACTTTCAAAGTCATCCTATAACTGTGGTAAGTTCTGCCCCTTTGGGAGACATCATCCAGAATAGGGAGGCCACAGGACGAGTTTCCAAGTGGGCTATCGAGCTTGGGCCTCATGATTTGAAGTACATGCCACGTACTGCTATTAAGTCTTAGGCCTTGGTGGACTTTATCAATGATTGGACAGAGTTGCAGGCACCTGAGGAGAAGCCAGATAACACATATTGGACTATTCACTTTGACGGGTCCAGGCAGTTAGAAGGCTCGGGGGCTGGAGTTGTTTAACTTCCCCTCGAGGTGACAAATTTTGTTATGTACTCCGGCTTATGTTTCCATGTACTAACAATGCAGCTGAGTACGAGGCCTTACTGCATGGTCTCCGGATGGCCAAGGAGATGAACTTAAGCCGGGTAAGGTGTTTGGGCGACTCAGATCTCGTGGCTCAACAGGTGTCAGGCAAGTGGGATTCCAAGGTTCCCCTTATGGCAGCTTATCATCGTGAAGTAGATGCGGTGGCTGGTCACTTCAAGGGTTATCAAGTGGAGCACATTGATCAAAGGAAGAATGAGGCGGCTGACGCTTTAAGCCGGTTGGGATCTCAACGTAAGTCCATACCGCCTAACACCTTTCTCGATATTTTACATAACCCTTCTGTCAAGGTGCCTACTGTGGAAGAACTAGCGGTGCCAGACCCGGAGGCACAACTGGTGGCAGCTCTTCATGTTATCCCGGATTGGACAGTGCCGTATTTGGCTTATATGACCCCCGGAGACTTACCTGAGGATGAGACCTTGGCAAGACAAATCGTCAGGCGCTCCAAATCTATGACGATTGTTAACGGCAAGTTACATCACCTAAGCGTCACTGGGGCGTTTCAACACTGTGTGTCACCTGCAGAAGGCCAAGAAATACTTCGTGAGATCCATGAAGGGGATTGTGGCCATCATGCTGGGTCAAAGTCTCTTGTAGCCAAAGCTTTTCGTCATGGTTTCTACTGGCTGACAGCTCATGCTGATGCGGAGGATCTGGTCAGTAAATGTGACGGTTGTCAAAAGTTCTCGTGACGATCTCATGTGCCGGCTCAAGAGTTGAGGATGATCCCAATCACTTGGCCGTTAGCGGTCTGGGGGCTTGACATGGTTGGACCTTTCAAGAGGTCTAAGGATAAAAAGACACATCTCCTTGTGGCACTGGATAAGTTTACAAAGTGGATTGAGGCAGAGCCAGTCAGTAAGTGTGATGCAGCCACGGCGGTTCAGTTCATGAAAAAGGTGATCTTTCGTTTTGGTTTCCCACACAACATTATAACTGATAATGGTACTAATCTCTCCAAGGGTGCCATGGAAGAGTTCTATCAACGAGAACATATCCGTCTTGATGTTTCGGCTGTTGCTCATCCTCAACCCAATGGTCAAGCAGAAAGAGCTAATCAAGAGATCCTGAAGGGTATCAAGCCCCGGCTCTTTGTCCTCTTATAGCGAACTCCGGGTTGTTGGGTGGAGGAGTTACCTTCTGTGTTATGGAGCATCAACACTACGCCTAACAGATCTACAGGCTACACACCTTTCTTTATGGTGTATGGTGCAGAGGCAGTCCTGCCAAGTGACATCCGGCACGACTCACCCCGCGTGGCGGCTTACGTGGAGGCGGATAACGAAAAAGCTCGTCAGGATGCACTTGACTTGTTGGATGAGGAGCGAGACTTGGCAATAGCCCGATCGGCTATTTACCAGCAAGACCCGCGCCGCTATCACAACCGCCGGGTCAAGAGCAGAACCTTTCAGGAAGGCGACTTAGTACTTCGGCTTATTCAGGATCAATCTGACATGCACAAGCTATCTTTGCCTTGGGAAGGACCTTTTGTGGTCAGCAAGAATCTGAACAACGGGTCATACTACCTCATTGATGTTCGAGAGCACAAAGACTCACGTAAATCGGAGGAGGAGACCCACCGGCCGTGGAATATCGCCCATCTCCGGCCTTACTATACTTGAGCCACCAGCTCTCAAGATGTAGATATTTTGACGATGTACATATTATATAAAGAAATAAAGCAGGACCTCTGTCCTTTTTTCCTCAAAAATGTTTATATGTCTTCATTATCAGGTGGTGAAAACTACCAACAGGGAGCAGATCATATCTGAATCCGGCTTTCCCTTTGGTCCGGCTTATGATCATATCTGAATCCAGCCATGATCACTTGGGGGCTTCCTGTTCAAACATAGGTCGTATTCGAACCAAAGAAAACATAGCTATCGATACCCACTTGATCGGCATACTGCCAAACCTACTTGGGGGCTTCTTGATCATATTTGAATCACAACTTAACCCCTTTGGGTCTGACATGGATCGTATTCGAATCAGCATCATTAAACAACTCTTATGGTCACTTGGGGGCTTCCTGTTCAAACATAGGTCGTATTCGAACCAAAGAGAACATAGCTGTCGATACCCACTTGATCGGCATCGCCAAAGCCACTGGGGGCTATATGATCGTATCCGAATCTTAGCTTAACCCCTTTGGAACGGTTTACTGATCGTATTCAAATCAGAAGCCTGTGAATGTTGTTTATTATCCATCATAAGCATAATTATTTTGACTATCTTGGGACCTTCTGGAAAGCATTATGAGATAGTTTTTTGTCTCTTCCGGTTTAAAATTGGTCCCCCCAGGTTGTTAAGTACCAGGTGAACATTATATAAGCAGGAAAGATTATCAAAAGGGATCACATGTATGTTATTATGGCTATGTTTAACAAATATGGTCATAAACCGGCTTGTATATGATGTCTTTGGTTCGTGTTCCGGGTTATCAATATTTTATGCGACCCCCGACGCGATGAACCACCAAGGGAATTTTGCTTGTTTTATGTGTAGGATAAGGCAAGCAAATTTAAACGTCAAAGAAATAAGCGATCAACATAAGCCAGACATATATAGCGATAGCGGCTTACGAAAGTGTTAAGCGCTGGGAACATGCGCGAAGGTATGACAAACATTGAGAAGTTTTTTCTACCCTATTACAAGACTCCCCGAGTCTGAATAAATGAAGCATTGTTTTTTGCAAAACGCCTAGGGGCTTGAAGATTCCGGCTTATCCTTCTCCGCCTCTCCGCCGGTTGCTTTGTCCTGGAAGGTTGACGAGGCCCAGTCAATGCCACTCAAAGCTTCAAACTCAGCCTCATCGTCTATTGAACCGGCTGGGTCCACTTCAGGGGCAAAAGTATGCTTACGCGTTGGAGGGATCAGGCTGACTTGGTCATATGGAATGTTTGGAATTCTCCAGTTCTCGCTGTCATAGCCCGACGAATACTTGGTAAGATCAGTATCATTCCCAATAAGGGTAGCCACGGGACGTATGACTTTGACACAGGCCGTGAAATCATGAACATCAAATACAATACCGTCCTCCTTCAGGCTCGGGTATCCAAGAGCGAGGTCAGCCGGGTCAAGCTCTGGCATCCATGCCTTTGCCCCGCTCAATGCGGCCACGGCCCCGGCTCTTGAAGATGCCCGCCTTAAGTCCTGAATTCGTTGAGGTAGCACAGCGAGATGCTTCAGCACGTCTTGCAGAAGGTGGGGAGTGGTATTTGATAAGGCTACAATGGCCAAGGCACGTTATGACCCGGAGTACAGTTGTTCCACTAAGGTGTAAACCGCCTTAAGTTTGATTAGCATGCTCTGCTTGAGGTTGGTGCTCCTGGGGCCTGTGTGTTCGCAAGTATAACAGTGAGCCGGAGATAACAATTATAATAGTCATTGAAAGATTACAATGTTTGAGGTTACAGTAACTTACCAAAGATGGCTGAGACCATTTGGGATATCTGCCATTTTAAGTCGGACAACTCGGTTGTTGCCTCTGCAAGAGATGCTTCTGTCGTCTCGGCCCGAGTCACCAGTGAAGCCTTCTCATCAGCCCAGGATTTCTTCTCTGACTCAAAATTTTTCTTCAACTTCTCATTTTCAGAGACACTGAATTCAAATTTGGAGTTGGCCTTCTAAGTTTCAAGTTCTTGAGTTTCCATCCGGCTCTTCAGGACAGCAAGCTCTGACTCAAATTGACTTATGGTGGCCTGCATTTATATCAGATTATGGTAAGGATCACGGTAAGATAACATTCAAGTCCCAAGCATTTTACAAGTAAAGATACTTGGCACTTGGGGGCTAATGTATGTTAAAGGATTTTTTTACCCTACAAATCCGAGTCATGCATATTAAGTCCCAAGCATTTTACAAGTAAAGATACTTGGCACTTGGGGGCTAATGTGTATCGCAAGTTCAAAGTATAATGCTATAACTGGGTTAAATATATTCTCTTTAAACCGGACAAACCAACAGTAAGTAGATTTCTAAGTCTACAACATATTCATTCATAGGCAATAGACTTGGGGGCTGGTACAGTAAGTAAGATTCAGGAAAATAGCATAAGTTATACCTCAGATTTGTGCTGTATTTGTTTCACCATGTCAATTTCCAGGTCACGACTATTATGTACTTGATTCAGATAGCCCGAGACTATGTCACCAATGCTTAAGTGAGTGTAATCAGTAATGTCCTGCTTTCGGCGTTCGACAAGTTCTTCCTTGGCAGTACATTTGGCAAGGACAGTAGGCCGCCCCGGTTCAACAAATTGACTCTTCAGAATAACAACTTCCGGGTCAGTCGTCTTAACCGGACTAGGAGCTTCTGGATTATCAGAGCTGTTTATAGCATCCTCGGTAGGCGGATCAGAGGTTGGCACCGGAATGTCAGAAGCCAGTTCAGGCGGCGGCTGATGGGTGGAACTGTCAGGAGTAGACATGTCAGGCGTCGATTTAGTAACAATCGGGTCTTGGGACGGCTTATTCTTCCTTGCCCTCTTGCTGGGCTTCACTTGCATGCTGTCGATAAGGTAGAAAGATGAATACTAAAGCATAAGTAAGGTAAAACCTAAAGTAAATAAGGTTACATTACCCGGGAGTAGTTTTGAAAGCCGGCATGTTTGATTGCATAGACTCGCCGGAGGAAGGAGAAGAATCCTGATAATTGGAGTCAGATGAATTGAGAGGTTGACGAATTAAACCCGCCAAGGGTAAAACAGAACATAAATCGGAGATAAACTCATTCCGACGCTTCGTAGTTACATCAGGTAAGCCAGAGGAGAGTTCTGCATCCTTGCTGGTCCGGGCCTGCCTCCGGTTTTCAAGCTGTTGTTGCTTCAAAAGAAATTGAGGATCTTGATAAGCTAGAGGATGTGAAAATCTTACTTTCCGGGTCACCCTTCGGATTTTTTGCTTTGGCAAAGGCTCTGAGTCGGAGGAGATTATAGTTACCTCTTCGTCAGCCGCTTGGCTGTTCCCCGTATCCTCCTGAAGGAGTAGAATGTTAGTCAAGTAATGACAAAGGAATTAAGAAAATCTAAAGGTTACTTCTTCATCATCCGAAGAAGTATCATCCAATTTGAATAAGTCGGAGGCGCTGGGTTTCTTCTTCTTTGAGGTTCCCATCTTGGAGGCTTTCCTTTCGGTTTTCTTGGCTGACCTGGCTTGTTTGGCAGCCTCATGGTCATATTTGACCTTCCAGAAGTTGTCATCGGCCTGCAGAAAAGGATAAGGAATTATGAGTACAAATAAGGTATAACATAGCAAAGAGTATTTAAAGATTGATAACTTACTGCAGGGGTCGGGTTCTTCTTGCAGAAGGGAAGTAAGCCAAAGGCATTACTAGTTACAGTGCCCTCCTTCAGCAGCGACTGGGTCGTAGAATCTACCACATCATCTGGTAAGTCGTCAGGACTATGACGCAGTGGATCATCTTTTTCGCCTGTGTAAGTACACATTAAGCCGGAACGACGGCTTAATGGAAGTACTCGCCAAGTGACCCAGACTCGGACCAGATCGATGCCGTTTAAACCATTTCCCAAAAGAGCTTTGATCTTCTTGATGGTGGGATTGAGAGGCAGACGCTCGACAGCCGTCAGTTTGTCCGCTACCGGATGGTTGGACTCAAGGCGCAGGGCGCAGAAGCCGGGCAGAGGGCTCTCATCAGCCAGTGAAGTATCCTGACAATAGAACCACGTCTGGTTCCAATATTTTGGATGACTTGTCAGTTCAGCATAAGGAAAAAGGCAATCTCTCCGCCGCTGAATTGAAATGACGCCAAGCTCAAGACTAGGCCCGTTGGCACGTTCATTCTGCCGGTTCAAGTAGAAAAGCTCTCTGAACAATAGCAGACTTGGCTCCTCTCCCCGGTACACCTCGTAGAAGACTTGGAAATTGCAAATATTTGACATGGAATTGGGTCCGATGTCTTGAGGTCTAAGGTCAAAGAAATTCAAAACCTCTCCGAAGAATTTTGAGCCGGGAGGAGTGAATCCACGGTTCATATGATCGGTAAAAATTATTACCTCCCCTTATTTGGGTTGAGGCCTTTCTTTAGACGGGTCAGGGGCACGATAAGACATGACCTCCTTTTTTGGTAGATGGCCATACTTCACAAATGCAGACAGTTTGCTCTTAGTGACTATGGAAGGGACCCAATTGCAGGTCACAGGGGCCTTGGTTGCCTTAGGTGCCATGACAACAGTTGGCCTACGACAAAATAAGAAGTTCCGGTTCAATTTTAACCCAGGAGAAAATATCTTAATTATTCAAGGTGGCGGCTTAAGAAGGGGCCTAATGATATAAGGATAACTATGCAACAGTATTTAAGCCGCTACATGTGTCAAAAGCAGTTCAAACTTCTTAAGGTCATGAGAAGCAAGCAAGGCTCATAGATCAATGTCCTTTATTTAAGCCGGCTACATGGACAGCTGTGTTTAAGTGTATTCGACAGAAGTAGTTTTCCGGGTGATACAAACATGTTTCATAATCTACCACTGTTATTTTGGATCAAACAACTGTTCTGAAAAGGGAATTTTCTAGACCTAAGACTGGAGCAGATGAAGCTCAAGGGCTCGAATGGGGCCTCTATGCGACAGAAAGGGGTTCATTTGCATTTCAAAGTAGGTGCAAAACATCTACCGCATCAGTTTTTATCATCTTCAAGATCAAGAAGAGCGAGGATAATGAAATCTATGAAAGGAAACTACTGAACAGTGAAGAACGCGAAGAACTCGAAGGCCTTAATGTAGAACTAAGGAGCAGGAAAGGGGAGACTTGCCGATGCAAGGTTGCCGCGGAAGGGTGTCGTGTTTTTCTGGTCCAACCAGGTTGATGCAGCGGCCTGAGTTGGTGAAGACAAGGAGATCTGCGGCGGCGGCGGCGGAGCTCGAGTGGCAGAGAAGCAGCTAGAGGAAGAAGACGACTGGAAGGAGGAGAATGGGAAGACCTAGGTCGCGCCTATTTATAAGGAAAGGAAAACTGAGACGGCGCGAGAAACGAGGAGATAAGAGTTATTATCCAGCGGCCCCGACGCCTCGGTTTTCGGAACAGTCAATAAAGGCAGAGATCCATTGGAGGATATGGTGGAATAAAAAAGGAATTTCAGAAAAGATGACGTCACGGCGGGTTAACACGGATCCAAAAGATGACGTCAGGGCGGGTTAAAGAAACTCTTTTGCATAGTCAGAAGACTGAAGATTTATGATTTAAGGTATTTTAAGATTGACATGAACAGGTTCAAATCGATCTGGGGCCTAATGTTGGGGATATAACTATTTGTGTAAGCCGCCCAGGAGGGGCCGGGTTACGCAAAGAAGACTCGCCAGAAAGAAGCCCAAGACCAAGCATGAAGATGGCGGTTCAATAAAGGGCTTAAGGCCTACAGGCGACTTAAGGCCCGTTGTAGTAAACCTCCATAATGGCATGACTTGTATCATAAGGTAGATTTAACTAGTCACCGAGCCGGACACTGTTTATAAGCCGGCCGGGACTCTGTAAGCCATAGGGCGTCAACCTGTGTATATAAGGGGATGACCTACTGGCGGCTTAGGGCAAGAAACAACTCATCGAGAGCCGGGCATAGCGTATCTTGCTCCTTGGTCATCGAAACATCAATACCAACCCAACTACACGTAGGCCTTACCTTCATCGTAAGGGGCCAAACTAGTATAAAACCTCACGTGTCATTTGTCCCGATAACCCCTTCAAGCTTCCTAGTTGCGATGGCTCCACAACTAAGTCCTTTCACGAGGACATCTAACATGACAATTCCACGACAGCATGCCTCCAGCGTCTCAGCGTCCGCGTCTTCTGGGATGGGCGCCGTCAGGTCTCACAGCACCGCATCGAGTGGGTCTCGAGCATCTTCAGCCGAGCGCTCGCCACTGTTGATGACGAGCACCTCCACGACGGTGCTCCCGCCGCTGTGCTCGCGAGGAGGCGGCTCGTCGTAGATCACCACATTGGTGGGGAATGCATCAAGCGACGCCGTGTCGGAGTCGACGATCATCGGGTCGGTGGAGCCAACAGATTCCAGGTCCACAGCTGGCTCGCTGGTGACGTGAAGCTGGTCGAGGAGGCTGACGAGGCGGCTCTCGGGGCAGCTGGTGCCTGCGTCGGAGGCCGGCTCGTCGGAGAGGTGAACCTCGCCAACAAGGTCGGCGAGGTAGCTCGCCGCGCAGGCGATCTCCGCGCCATGCAGGGCGTCGAGGCTGACGCCGTCGGGCGTGCTGGGCTGGCTTCGCTCACCAGGAAGGAACAGGGTTCCCGTCCAAAGTAGATCTCCGGGAGACGATGCACCTCGCCCCACGGTGGGCACCAAATGTCGAGGGTTGGGGGCGACATATGCCAAAGGATGGCTTATCATGGTGGGAGAAAGTAGAACATCCCCGGTGCCCAGAAGCGGGATGAGGCGTAGACACGAACGCCAGCGTACTTTACCCAGGTTTGGGGCTCTCCTAGGAGATAACACCCCTAGTCCTGCTCTACGGGGTCTCCGCATGATCACTAAAGGCACAAGTGATACAAAGTTGCTCCTTGAGCTATATGCTAGAGGTAGGAGAAGGCAAGGCTAGCTCTCTCCTGCTCTAGGAATGTGGCTAGGTCTAATGGGGTGGGAACCCTTTGCATGGGTGCCCTGGGGGGTTTATATAGGCCTACCCCCAGGGGTACAATGGTAGTCTGGCCGGCTGCTGGCCCAGCTGTCAGCGTCCCCGGCCGCTGGCTTCCCCGCTGACTACTGGGGCCCGCCGCCTGGTGGGTCCCGCCGACTGGTCTAGTACGGAACCGACAGGCTGCTCCCATCACTAGCGGGTCTGGTTGGTGGCTACTCACTATAGCCGTGCTGCTAATGACGCTGGCTTGGTCAGCTCTTTGTGGCTATAGTCCCGCCGCCTGGTGGGAGATCACTGTAGCCACACCTGGTCTCATCAGGTTAATGGTGCACTTGCTTCGAGGGAGGGGACAACCGCCTGCTGGAGGCCGGCCCTCCCCTGGTCTGGTTGGTTCGGTGTGCGCCGCCTTCTGAGGTGTCACTGCCCGGTAGGGCCCGCGGCTTGTGGGCCGTACCGACAGACCGTCGTGGGGAACAGGGCCTCGCCTGCCCAGAGTGATGTCAAGGGAAGGTGGCAACAGTGCCACGCCGTGCGGAGATCTCCGCCCGTACGGAACACTGTGGCCATGCTAGACCCAAGGTTCGGGGGTGAGGGCTTCACTGTAGCCATTCCCCATCTCATCCTTTGATGGGGGCACAAACTTTGAGGGCGCAAGGTGGCCGCCTGCTTGATGCCATCCTTCCTAGAGGCCGGCTGGCTGGAGCCAGCCGCTCGTGGTGCCGTCTTCTGGTGATTGGCCACCCTCTGGTGGCCGGCCGTCGAGCTAGCCGGCCCCGGAGGGCGGAGCTTCAGCTTGGGGCACAACAAGGTGAAGCCGGCCCAAAGTCTTGATAAATCTAGGGACTCGGGTGAGGCTACCCGTGGCCCATTACTCCGACACCTACTCTATCAACGAGCCCCGTCTGACACCAAATTTCTTGGCTTCTGTGCTACAGCTAGTTCTTCCCCTCGTTTCTGTTTTCCAACCCGGCAGCGGGCGGGGTGTCGGTTTGCTCAATGGCGGTCCCACATGAAAGTGAAAATGCTAGGCAACACGCCTTCCCTAAGCTATGTGTCCTGCCGGACGGGCCGTGTTGTACTCCCGATTCCCGGGCGTGTGGGGGTGCGACACGAACGCAACATGCCTTTTCCTTTTACTAGCAATGTGCCCATGCGCCGCGACGGATCCAAAATAGTAGAATAGTAGTATTTGTTCACAAACTTGAAAGAAATCACTATTGTTTTGATATACTCCTAATATATTACTCCCTCCGTACCTAAATATTTGTCTTTTTTGAGATTTCAAATGGACTATCACATACGGATTATATAGACATATTCTAGTGTTTCTAGAAAGATGCCCGCGCGTTGCACGAAGTTGATGGAAAAGGTAAGCACAACTTATAAATTGACGGATGGAGTACTAGTTACAGTGATGCATATAATTAAGCAAAGGGATCGCACATGTCGGTATTGACTGGAACGAGAATGCAACAGCACAATAAGAATTAAGGCCACGATGATGCGATCACAGTGGTGGTTATAGAAGGCAAGAAGAAAGATGGATCCATGAAAGTACGACCTCCTCCTCCTCAACTTAGTGCGCCGGGCCACCGATCGGCGGCTAAGGAGCGACGACTTTTGTGGAGAGGTCGAGGTGCTTCTCAGCAAAGGCATCCAAGGCTTCCAGCCGGTTGAGGAAGGCCAACGTCGTAGCGTCCTCACTAGCCTTGTAGATACCTATGTACACGATTTGCTCGTACACATGGATGTGTAGGTTGACAAATTCTTGCAGGGCGAGGCGCCTCGCGGCGAGCGCGACCTCCAGGTGGACATTCTTCATGGCGTCGGCGGGCAGTCGCAGGGCCACCAGTGCTTGAAAGAGGTTCCGGCCATGGAGGCCGATTAGGGTGGCAGGCAATGAGGAGCCTGGGCGCGCAGGCTGGAGGAGTACGGCGATGTCGTCCGCGAGCTTCTTGAGGATGGTGAACTTGTTGCTGGTGGCAACGATCATCTGGTCCAACTGAGAGTCGTAGTTGGCGTCGACGGCGGCCATCCACCAGCTGGTCTCCAACACCGTCTGGAGACGATCCTTGGCGCCATGCCGCAGGCCGGCGTCGTGGACCATCCGGCGCAGCCGCTGGTCGCTCACGCGCATCGCCGCCATGGGTATGGAGTGAGCTCTTTTGCGCTTAGTGTAGGTGCTTAGGCAAATGCTTAGGTGCCTACGATGTGGTAGATGCATTGGAATGGAGGGGCGCCTTTATATGAGGGCAATGAAGGCAAACTGCATTGCATTCACACCGTGCAACCTCTTTTCCCAGACCTCCTCCCATTACTTCCCTCATGCATTAATTGAAGGAGGATGCATTGGCCGTTCAACATATCGGGAACCGCTACTCCCTCCCTCGTCTGCATTAAATCCGTATCGGGAACTGCGCCGCCCGCTGTCAAATCGAATACTCCCTCCGTCTAGGTGAATATTAAGTCATCTTACGAAAACCAAATAGTAAACACATAGGCGTGGTGCATTAACTCTCACGTTGTTTCTTATTTTTTGACATAAATAGAGGAATCAACCAAGAAGAGATGTGGGGCTTGTATGCTTTTAATGACTTGAGGCTATCAAACATGACATGCAGTGGTCAGTTCGTTGCACAAGAACAAATACAACCCACGTCAGCACACACGCATCTTATAGCATCACATCCAATGGCTATAAAAGATGAATGAGACCAAATTATATCTCATCTAGATGAGTTCTAGCAAAACTGTATTAATAATACTTAGTACTCCTACGCCATGTAGTATCATATATTAGTATCATGTAGTACTTTATTTATTGCCATGTATGACACATAGTTCACGAGCGCTCTCTATATGTACCACCTTTTTTTTATTTCAAGTTTTGCTCCATGGCGCAATCCATCGATACTACTACTGTACAAAAGTGGAGTATATACATTTTTTAAAAGGCTAGAGGACGGGGCAGTCTAGCACGGTCGATTTCACGAGAGGCAAGGGCCTTTGTGATTTGACGGCTCATTACTGCTGTCAAATCAAATAGTACTGCACCGCCCGCTGCACGCCCGGCGCCTCCATTAAACCCCTCCGTTAAGCCCGCATACAAACCGAGAATCCTACTCCGGCCACACGTCCGTTCATGAGCGGGCCGGAATTAAACGCAACACCGGCCGAGCTCCTCTCGTCCGCCCTCAGTTTAAACGAGGCCAGACACCGGCCAAGCTCCTACCGTCCGCCCTCTATTTACACGAGGCCAGACAGACAGCGGGCAAGAATCGCACCCCTCCGCCACTCCCCCATCTCCTCCTTCACCATTTTCTCCACTCTTCTGATGGCTTCCAATGAGCCGTTCTCCGGCATATTACCCAGATGGGTGGCCCGCCGAGCCCTCCGGATACGGGCGAGGCCGCTCGGTGCTTCACCAACCTCGCTTGGCCCGATGGAGATAGTTGCCGCCCCAAGCAGGCGCGTGGTTCAGCAACTCGCTGCTCCAGTTCAGCTCGATGAGGAGTGGCCAGTTGCTCCATGCCGGTACGGGCGCCGTCGCTGCCGCGTCGTACCGCGCCACCAGTGTCTGCGGTTGCCACGCCTCCCGTGTCTGTGGGCGCGCCTCCCATGCCTGCGGCAGTGCCATGCAGGCAGAGACAGAAGCCGGGTGCGTGGAGAGCGATGAGTCGGTGGCCAGCTTCTCCGTGTCCGCCGCCATCATCGAGGAGAAGTAGAACACGGGAGGCCGCCGCCACTTGGGACCCATGAAGGCCACCGCCGAGGCGACGACCGTGGATTTAGGTGGTTTCTTTGCTGCTTCGTCTCTTCTGAGGACCTTCGTCGACCCCGCTAGTGTCTGACGGACATGAGGAAGACAAAGGGATCTGCGGGCGGCCATTTAGAACTAAAATAAGTCTAGATACATCCATTTCTAGGACAAGTATTTCCGGACGGAGGGAGTATTAATTATACAAGAGAGCCGGATTGGCACCTCTTAGTTCATGTAAATGTAATGAAATCCATCATGTTTATATGAAGATCCGGCTTTTTTATACGAAATCCTTCATGCTTATATGAAATCAGTCCGTGTTTGCACGAATTTCATCTGGTTGGTTAGAGTTGTAAAAATGTATGCCGCTGGCGTTTGATGTCGTCCTCCGCGGAAGGAAGCGGGAGGAAATTTGCTGGCTGCCGTTGGAGATGCTCTTTATGCTGGAAATAATAGAGTGACATCCAATCCATTTGAGTTAATTGCCTATATTATTGTCCCTCTGTAAAAAGTTAATTGCATGTACAGTGTACACGTGACTTGCAGGGTGGCTATAGCTTCATACAGAAAGTTAAAAAGAAACAAGTCCATCCTTAATCTTGTATTCTAAGTACTCTGTGGGTTCCACTGTTAGTAAAGTAGCGAAAGAAGTATATATCAAATAAGTAGAGTAATATATAATATAAAAATCTAAAGTTAAAAGACAGAATTCAAACTCATGTCATCGCGTTGCGAGCATCCGGCGCTAACCAGCCCAACACATTTTTGTTGTAGACCATGCTGGAGATATATCTCCATGTCTACTCTTATATATACTCCATTCGTTCCTAAATATTTGTCTTTTTCAGATTTCAAATGGACTACCACATATGGATGTGTATGTAGATATATTTTAGAGTGTAGATTCACTCATTTTGCTACGTATGTCTTTTCAGGAAGGGGTCAGATTTGTCCTTGATTTATTTATGAGGTATCCAGATGGCACTGCACCGCCAAGAAAAGAGGGTAACATCAAAATTATGGACTACTTTTTTGAGTATGTTGGTAAGGTCCGGTCATAGTCACTTGTTGAAATCTCTAAAAAGACAAATACTCCCTCCATCCAGAAATACTTGTCATCAAAATGGATAAAAGGAAATGTATCTAGACGTATTTTAGTTTTAGATACATATCTTTTTATCCATTTTGATGACAAGTATTTTTGGACGGAAGGAGTAGAAAACAGAGTTGGTGATGATGGTGTGCGTGCCATCCTGCAATATAGGCCGTAGGATTTATATCTAGCTGATAGGAAAGAAATGATGGAAATTTTGCAAAAATATACCCACACGTCTCTCCACGTTCGCAAATAAGGCCTTCCCTCGTTCAGCCTTTTCTCTCACAAGATAAAATACTCATACAAATGCATCTTGATGTTCCGTGCAATGCATGGGCGGCTAGCTAATTTCTTTTAAAATAGTTGTTGCAATAATTGGGTTGAAGTGATATATTTTATGTCTGCCCCGAATGATTTCAGATTCACTAGTAGTAACAAAGAAAAGGTTGCCTTGTTAATTAACAGAAAACAGGGTGAAAACTATCACATGAGACCAGTAAAAACAAGGCACACTGGGTTCAGCGTCATCGTCACTATAGTTGTGCGCGTGCGAGAAGTCTACATATCGAGGGGGCTACCGAGCGAGGCACCGAGACACAATGTTTGAGAGACAAACCAATTGACATATTATGATCATATCGAGTTGTCACCCTTCTGATGTCTTTGTTGGGGGGGGGAAGGGAGAGAAAGACGTATCGAGAGTGTGCGCGGTAGGCATAGAGGCACAACTAGCGAGTGTGTGTGTGTGTGTGTGTGTTTGAAAGAGGAGTAGATAGATTATTATCAAGATCGATGTGCCACCCTACTCCTTCGGTGCCGGGTAGTGTGTGTGCGTGTGTGTGTGTGTGTGTGTGTGTATGTTTGAGAGAGAATCCAGTCGATAGATTAGTATCAA
>NC_041391.1:198951684-198953976 GCF_002162155.2 Triticum dicoccoides | reverse complement strand
TGTTTGAGAGAGAAGCCAGCCGATAGATTAGTATCAAGATCGAGGTGTCACCCTACTCCTTCGGTGTTGGGAAGTGTGGGTGTGTGTGTGGGGGGGGGGGGCAATGACACTCACATATCTCTACTCTTATAAAACACAGAGTTGGTGATGATGGTATTCCTGCCATCCTGCAATATAGGCCATCCGATTTATATCCGACGGACAGGAAGGAAAATATGGCAATTTTGCAAAAAGATACCCACACCCCTCTCCGCATTTGCAAATAAGGCATTCCCTCGTTCATCCTTTTCTCCCACAAGATAAACTTCTCATACAAATGCATCTTGATGTTCCGTGCAACACATGGGCATCTTGCTAGTAGGGATAAGGAGTTTGTGTGACACATATCTAGCTATATTAAGGGATAGGTAGATAGCATATGTGTGAGAGACATTATTACACTTTGAGACATTAGTGACCATGGGTGGGCGGAATTAAAGGGGTGGGTGTGTTAGACATAGAGAGCATGTGTGTTTCTGTGTGAGAGACTTGTAGGATGGGGTAGAAAGACTAATTTAACCCTGACAGAGGGAGAGAAATACACGAAGTGCGCGTGTGTGATTCCGATGCCCACAGGGAAATGAGATATGTATGCGTGTGAGAGAGATTGCACAATTCATTCACGTATCACTATCTAGCGATCGTGGACGTGCATCGCTTGAACATAAGTCAATATCTACTTCGTATCGTGGCCAAAGGTACAATATCGATTCAATGCTATAAAGATTGGACACTCACATATCACATTTTTTTTCTATTTAAATAAACCTTTTCAGTTGTGCATGCCAAAGTTACAGTGATGTTTCTTCAAACAACCAATGTAGCTATCGTGTACATGCACCATTGTTACTCTTGCATTCAAATTCATTAGTCTTGGATGATTTAAGTTTCTATTTTGAAGTAATATATGTAATATTCATATATGAATTCAACAGGTACGCAAATTATGAAATGGAGGCTATGTAATCATATGAGGTAACACTTTTAAGTAGCTGACTACAATATCCATTTCTTTTTGTGTGCCTCTACACTAACACGTCAATGCATTATGTTTAAGGTAAATAACCAATGGCACTAAATTATCTATTTACACGAGAAATACATAGGATGAGCGTTTGATCCCTTTTTTTGTGAACGCGCCACTACACCCGTACGATTGGCCGTGCCCGTGTGAACGTCCAAGTTATCGGCGCATCATCCCGAGTTATTGTCTTTTTTTGGGGTGGACTTCACACCAGTTATTAACTGCTGACGCGTTCCCCGTGTACACAGTCTAGCATGACGTTCCCGCTAGCACGGTCCAAAATTAGCTGAAACTGGATATGAACGATCCCGCGGGCGGCAAAATATTCCGCCTCCTTCTAAAATTTCTGCCACCTTAGTCTTTAGCATGTGTAATCCCCCTTTTGTCCTTGGTGCACGGAGGCCAACAGTTACAATACCGCCCTCATCTACATGATAGGTCGGGGCTGCTTTGGTAACTTCCGGTTCCCCCCACTACACGACACCCCCATTTCCTCTCCCCCTCCCGCAAAAACGACTAACTCCACAACACGAGAGCATCTTACATCACGCCGTCCGTACTTCATCTCCCTTTCTCCCCTCCCCTCTCGAAACCCTAGACTGCTCATCCACTAGCGTACCATAGCCCATTCACTGCCAGTGGCGTCCACCTCACCAGATCTGCTTTTGCGGCCGCATCTACCCCTTCCACCTCCCCTAGAAACAAGTAGACTGCTCATCCACCACTGTACCACAGCCCATTCAGTGTCGGCCTTGTCCACGACGCCGGATCTGCTTCGCTGGTACTCTCGTCAACCGCCGCGCATCTGCAGCGGCTCATTCGTAATCCCCACCGGAGACGCTTCGTCCACACCCCCCGGAGCCGCCCCACCGACGCCCCCGTCGACGGCCTCTGACCCTCTTCGCCGACACGTTCCTCAACCCTACCGGAGCCGCTTCGCCGACACCTTGCTCAACCCTACCGGAGCCGCTTCGCCGACACCATTGTCAACTCTACCGGAGTAGCTTCGCCTATACCATTCTCAACCCTACCGGGACCGCTTTGCCAACTCACAAGTCCACGGCCTCAGATCCGCTTCCTCGCACCCTCATCCAACCTACCGGAGCAGCTTCTGATGCCCCGTCCACGGCCGTAGATCCGCATCATCGACACCACCCTTAACCCAACCACCGGAGCAGCTTCTGATGCCCCGTCCACGGCCGCAGATCCGCATCGTCGACACCATCCTT
>NC_041391.1:198906757-198951523 GCF_002162155.2 Triticum dicoccoides | reverse complement strand
CGTCCATGGCCGCAGATCCGCGTCGTCGACACCATCCTTAACCCAACCACCGGAGCAGCTTCACCTACGCTCTCATCTACGGCCACAGATCCGCTTCGCCCACACTGTAATCCACCCTACCGGAGCCGCTCCACAAACACCCTACTCGACGGTTCTAGATCTCCTTACCGGACTCCGACAACCAGCGCAGCGTCATCACCCTCGACGTTTCTAACTTGATTCCCACCGTCTGGAGAGATGCCAAGCACCCGCCACGGCCTAGGTACTTGTCACCTTTAAACCCGTCCAGCATCACCTGCCTGATGTACTTCAAATATACTAACTGGTCGCTGTTACCTGTTATGCAGCTGGCAAAAACTACAAGGACGATGTTTCTTCTGGATCTAATAGCTTGGCCAACCAAGATCCTAGACTGAGACATTGCTATGATCTTGTAAGCGCGTCTCTCTCTCTTGTATTGTTATGTGCCTGCCAGCGTGCTTTGCTAGGATTTTCGACCAGTAATCCCTTTGTGCAGACAATGATTGCTACTACTGGCTGCTAAATTAGATATGTAGATGTCATACATGATACTACCTCGTACCTCCGTTCCTAAATATAAGTCTTTCTAGAGATTCCACTACAGGCTACATATAGAGCAAAATGAGTGAATCTACACTCGAAAATGCATCTATATACATCTGTATGTGGTCCATATTGGAATCTCTACAAAGACATATATTTAGGAATAGGGGCAGTACATTACACAAAATCGTAGCTGGCATGTAGGAATTCCAGTGCACTACATTAGGCTCCCTTAGAGTGCCTACTAGTCCAGCATACAGAGTCATGGCTAGTTTATGGTACGCACACAAGCGTTAATTGGTGGTTTAAATATGCGCAAGGGATATGCAATGTAGTATCATATAGAGATGTCTGAAATTAGCCGTGTCAACTTGCACCATCTTCACTAGGAAGGCCAGAAAATTGATCTTTCATAACAAGATTCAACAAAGCGGTATTAATTTCACAAGATTCAGTATCAATAGTAGGAGCAATTGAAGTGCTTTTGTTGGTATTGGAAAAGTCACACAATTTAGTATTATCTTGAGCCATCGTGACAAACAATCAATCCAACACACAAGCACACAAGAGCCAAGCAAAAAGAGACGAACAGAAGAGGGGCAAAGAAAAGGCAAAGGTTTTCGAAAATCATTTTAGAAGTGGGGGAGAGGAAAATGAGAGGCGAATGGCAAATGATGTAATGCGAGGGAGAAGAGCTTATGATGGGTACTTGGTATGGCTTGACTTGACGTAGATCTCCCCGGCAACGGTGCCAGAAATCCTTCTTGCTACCTCTTGAGCTTGCGTTGGTTTTTCCTTTGAAGAGGAAAGGGTGCTGCAGCAAAGTAGCGTAACTATTTCCCTCAGTTTTGAGAACCAAGGTATCAATACAGTAGGAGACGACGCACAAGTCACCTAGCACCTACACAAACAATCAAGAACCTTGCAACCAACGTGATAAAGGGGTTGTCAATCCCTTCACGGTCACTCGCAAAAGTGAGATCTAATAAAGATAGTAAAGTAAATATTTTTTGTATTTTTGATGTATAGATTGGAAAGTAAAGATTGCAAAATAGTAAACGAGATTTAAAGAGATGCAATATAATGGAAAAGAGATATAATATAATGAAAAAGAGACCCGGTGCCCATAGGTTTCACTAGTGGCTTCTCTCAAGATAGCATGTATTATGGTGGGTGAACAAATTACTGCCGAGCAATTGATAGAAAAGCGCATAATTATGAATACATCTAAGGAAATGATCATGAACATAGGCATCACGTCCGTGTCAAGTAGACCGAAACGATTCTACATCTACTACTATTACTCCATATATCGACCGCTATCCAGCATGCATCTAGAGTATTAAGTTCATAAGAATAGAGTAACACATTAAGCAAGATGACATGATGTAGAGGGATAAACTCAAGCAATATGATATAAACCCCATCTTTTTATCCTTGTTGGTAACAATACAATACGTGCCTTGCTGCCCATACTGTCACTGGGAAAGGACACCACAAAATTGAACCCAAAGCTAAGCACTTCTCCCATTGCAAGAAAGATCAATCTAGTAGGCCAAACTAAACCGATAATTCGAAGAGACTTGCAAAGATATCAAATCATGCATATAAGAATTCAGAGAAGAACCAAATAATATTCATAGATAATCTTGTTCATAAATCCACAATTCATCGGATCTCAGCAAACACACCGCAAAAGAGTATTACATCGAATATATCTCCAAGAACATCGAGGATAACTTTGTATTGAGAATCAAAGAGAGAGAAGAAGCCATCTAGCTAATAACTATGAACCCAAAGGTCTGTGGTAAACTACTCACGCTTCATCGGAGAGGCAATGGTGTTGATGTAGAAGCCATCCATGATCGATTCCCCCTCAGGCAGATCACCGGAAAAGGCCCCAAGATGGGATCTGTAACATCCCAAAATTCTAAATTTTGGAATGTTATAAACAAATAGATAGTTTTGATTGTTTGTTTGATTGATTGACTGAAAGTGAGTGAATTTGAAACTTTTTGAAAGTTAAATGAGAGGGAATAAAAGGACTTTCCCAAACTTTCATCTTCTTTTCTGATCTTCATGAATTCAAATTCTTCTCAAATACAAAACCCTTGAGCGAAGATGATATGACTTCTTCCATTTATTTAAATGAAAGGCTATTTGAAAATATTTGAATTTCATTTGGAAATATTTCCAATTCATAAAACTTCAAGCAACTAAATGATTTTCATGAGAGAAGATAAAATGACTTCTTCAAAAAAAATGAAATATGAGTTGGGAGTTTCAAAGGATCAAATTCAAAGTCCTTTTGGAAATTATTTTTAATTTGGAGTTATTTGGGTTTTATTCAAATTATTTTTCTCCAAAAATAAAATACATGGAAAATAGGGTAACATGATTCCCTACAATAGAAAATTGGAGAGAAATAAATTTGAATTCATTTTTGTATTTTAAAATGATTTTCGTTGGATTTTATTAGAGCAGCAGCAGTGTTTGATTTATCTAAATTTGTGTCGATTTTATTTGACTCTAGAAAAATGTTCAGATTGTAGAAAATCTTTTTCTGAAAATTTTGATATATAATATGCCTATAGTATGTTTCTGTTTTGGTGATTTATTTCTATTTATTGTTTTCTGGAACGCCGCACCGCCATGGACGCCGTGCGCCGCCCGGCCTCCTCCTGCCCCCTTCCCCACGCCACCTCCTCGCCCCTTCCCATAAAAGGCGCCGCCCCGGGCCCTTCTCTCTCTGATCGCGCCGCCGCCTCTCCCGCATCTCGCCGCGCCGCCGCGTCTCGCCTGGCGCTGCCGTCGGCGAGATCCGCCGCTGCCGCCTTGCTCCACCGCGCCACCGAGACGACGCCGTCGCCGCGCCTCGCCACCGCGCCACCTCGTCGTCGCCCGCACTCGCCGGACGCCGCCACCGTCCCAACGCCGCACCGGAGTTCATCGCCGGCCGGATCTGTCCGCCGCTGGTTTATTTCGCCCGAGCCGGTAAAAGCCGATAAAACCGCCCGGTTTTATTTTATTTAGTCGGTTTATCCTCTAGATCGGTTTTTCTTATATACACCGTTTCGTTTCTTTTATTTAGCGAACGCTTTCCGTTTAGTTAGTATCGGTGAGCAGTTTTCATTCGTTACCGATAGGAAATGAACGTTCACTTTTTAGTTTTTTTCTTTTTCTGTTTGTTTTTACGTCAGGGACCTATCTGTGAATATAATTATTTACAGATTAGCCCCTAGTTTTCAAACGCTCACAACTTTTTACTCGTTAGTCCAAATCCAACGAAACCAATGCCCACTTCTTCGTTATGTTCTCCCCTATCCAGTAATCCAACTCAAACATGTTTTTGAAAGTTTTAAATTTGAATTAGATTAGATTTGTATTTGAACTTCGTTTGATTGTAACTTGAGTTTTATGACTCCGTTTGAGTTGATTCTTTTGCAAATCAAAGCTCTTGAACTAAACTTTCTGATAAGGCCAAATTCACATAATTTTGGTACTGTTAGAAATTGTTTTATGCTGCAAGAGTTATTTGTTTGGTTTTGATGTTTTCCGAATTGTTCTCTTCGTTCTTTCCGATCTTTTGAGTGATTGCTTATGTGAGGTTACTATTGCTTGCTCACGATAGATTGACCGGAGTGTGACGAATATAACTATCAGGAGTTGAGTGCGAATCATCTTCATCAACATTGCAGGCAAGTTCCCACTTTGATCATACCTTCTCTCATACCCAGTTTTTATGCATTAGATCAATCCTCAAACATTGCATGATTAGGATCTAATTAAATTGTGGGTTTTGGGAAAGTAGTTGAGGTAGTACCTATTACCTGTTTTGTTTTCAAACCCTTGGGAGTTACTTCTACATTTGCTTATTATGTCATGCTCTGCTAGTAGACGTGGATTGGGTGAGCGAATTCCCATGACAGATGTGAGATTGTTAATTAATGGTTTATTTAAGGTGGCAACTTAAACACACATTTGGGTGGATTGAGGCACCTAGTTACTCCAGGACTTGCCTGTCTAGGCACCTGGGTTTCCAGGACTTGCCTGTATTTCTTCGGACCGCCACCCAGGCTCAAAGGGATCATGAGATTATTCAAACTAGAAACTTCTGTGTGCAGCCACATGCTATTATGGGCTCTAGCATAGTTGACTAAGTCGTGCGAACTCTTACAGGGTAGACTAGCAGATGTAGGGGATGTAGGTTGGTATGGTCTACCCTATACGTAAGGTGCAAGCTCTTCTGAAAGACTATGTCTCGGTCATCCGTTTCTCAAACATCATGTAGTGCGAGAAATCAAATGGAGGTGATCGAGTCTTGTGGGAAAAGTGCGCAAACCTCTGCAGAGTGTACAAACTAATCATGATTAGTCGTGTCCCCGGTTATGGACATCTTGAGTATCTAATACTTGATTTTCCTGTGAATCTCATCATGTTACTTCTAATTAATATTGTTGGGATGTTAATGAGTATTTTTAATTGGGATTGAGAATGCTGTGAACCATTCTCAATGTTTAACAACCACCATGATAGTTAACTAAATTTATTCCTTTGCAGTAGAAAAAATTGGCTTTACGCAAAACTGTAACCATAGAGCTTTTCCACCAGCCAAATATGCATGTAGTGATAGCCTTTATTCAGCATTGCTCTATGGTGTGAATTTGCCAGTACATTCAATGTACTGACCCTTTGTGGCTGCAATGTCTCATGTTGCAGGATCTTACGACGAGTAAGTGATACGTTAGGGTTACGATTTCCTATACTCAATTTTGCCGTTGGTGTTGATGGGAATCCACAACCTTGTTACTTCTGCTATTTTGGATTGAGGTAATAGTATTTACATTACTTTATACATGTGATTTACCTCTGTTATAAATCCTCGAGTACTGTGCGTGTCAGCATACTGATCCAGGGATGACACGTAAGCATAGAGACTTGACCCATTCGGGTCGGGTCGCTACAGGATCTCATGGGTACAGAAAGTTGTGGCAGTGGAAAAGTGGTTTTGTGGCTCCCCCTGATGTCTCTAGGGTATATGAAAGCACAAGTGCTCCCTGGGTGATTTTGGTAATTAATTTCAACATATTTCTTGTTGGACTAATACTTTTATCTAGCATATTTAAGATAAGTCCAACAGTGGAGTGGCATGGACAAGAGGATGTGGAACCCCTTCAAGATGCTAAGGACAAAGGATTGGCTCAAGCTCAAAGCTCAGGACTCTACATTTTCTATTTTAGTGATCCAAGATCACATTGAGTCCATAGGAAAGCCAATACTATTAAAAGGGGATGAGGTGCTGCTTAATGGCTTGCTTGCTCAAAGTGCTTAGTGATATGCTCCAAAGACCTCAACCACTTTCTCATATCCACATGTGTCTTAAACCAAGAGTCAAACTCGGCCCCACCGCTTTGATCTATCCGACGGCACCGAGTTCACTTGTCATAGCCGCTACCAGAAACCCTAATCAATTCGGTCTCACCGTTGGGGTATCGGTCTCACCGAGATGGGCTTGCAAACTCTCTGTTGCCTATTGCAATAATTTTGGTCCCACCGAGAATACGCAAATCGGTCCCACCGAGTTTGCCTGACCAACTCTCTGTTTCGCTTATTACTAAAATAGGTCCCATCGAGTTTGTGTAATTGGTCAAACCGAGATGAGGTTTTACCCTAACCCTAGCACATCGGTCCTGCCGAGTTGATCATATCAGTCCCACCGAAATGCCTAACAGTCACATTATGAACTAAATCGGTCTGACCGAGTTTTATGATTCGGTCTGACCGAGTTAGGTAAATTGTGTGTAAAGGTTAGATTTTGTGTGGAGGCTATATATACCCCTCCACCCTCTCTTCATCCTTGGAGAAAGCCATCGAAACATGCCTACACTTTTAGCATTCATTTTCTGAGAGAGAACCACCTACTCATGTGTTGAGGCAAAGATATTCCGATCCTACCACATAAATCTTGATCTCTAGCCTTCCCCAAGTTGCTTTCCACTCAAATCATCTTTCCACCAAATCCTATCCTATGAGAGAGAGTTGAGTGTTGGGAGACTATCATTTAAAGCACAAGAGCAAGGAGTTGATCATCAACACACCATCTATTACCTTTTGGAGAGTGGTGTCTCCTAGATTGGTTAGGTGTCACTTGGGAGCCTTCATCAAGATTGTGGAGTTGAACCAAGGCGTTTGTACGGGCAAGGAGATCGCCTACTTCATGAAGAGCTACCCTAGTGAGGCAAGTGCTTCATGGGTGATGGCCATGGTGGGATAGACAAGGTTGCTTCTTCGTGGACCCTTCGTGGGTGGAGCCCTCCGTGGACTCGCGCAGCCGTTACCCGTCGTGGGTTGAAGTCTCCATCAATGTGGATGTACGATAGCACCACCTATCAGAACCATGCCAAAAATCTCCGTGTCTCCAATTCCGTTTGCACACTCCAATCCTATCCCTTTACTTTCTTGCAAGTTGCATGCTTTACTTTCCGCTGCTTATATACTCTTTGCATGCTTGCTTGAATTGTATTGTGTATGCTTGAAATTGTGTTAATCTACCACCTCAACTTGAAAAACTTAAAAACTGCAAACTTTGTGTGTTGAGGGTCTAATCACCCCACTCTAGACACCTCTTCTCGATCCTTTCAATTGGTATCAGAGCTTTGGTCTCCATTGCTTTGGTTTAATCACCATTGGAGGAAGATGGATGAGTCTACATTGGGGAGTCTTAGACATAGAGTACCTATACTTGATGGAGAGTACTTTCATGAGTGGAAAAATGAGATGCTTGAGATTTTCAATGAATATCATTTGAGCAAGTACATTACCAACCCTTGCGCGCCCCTTGTTGATCCCTTGCATCCCACTCCCGATGAGGATCTTGACATGATTCGCAATTTTAGAACTATCAATCTTACCATTAGAGGATTGCCTAGAAATTTGATTGGTCACTTGCCTACTCTTGATTGTGCTTATACTATATGGAGATTTCTTGAGGAAAGATTTCCAAACTATTCCTTGCAAAATCTAGATGAGATTCTTCATAAGTCAATTTGCTTGAATAAAATGAGTACTAGTGATCCTAAGTTTGATGATTGTATATTTGAGCTTCCTGACCTTATGCATGCCAAAGGAGATGTTGGAATCATTAGCAATATTATCTCCGAAGCAATTAGATTTCATAAAGATGATTATTGTTATGATCATTTATCTAACGAATCACTCTCTCTAGGAATTGATCCATCACATGATGATGTTGAACATGGATACTATGATGAGGATGATGATAGTGACTATGATATTGATGATGCAATGAGACACTTTGGTCTTATGGCTAATCTTCGCGGCTACATGGCAGGAGCAAAGGAATGGGTCCTTGATAGTGGATGTACCGATCACATGACCGGAGATAAAGATATGTTCTGTGAGCTTGCTGAAAACGATGGCCCTCGAAAGTATGTCACTTTTGGTGATAACTCAAAGGGTAAGGTGGTTGGCCTCGGTAAGGTGGCCATCTCACATGATAGCTCCATAAAAAAATTATGCTCATTGAATCTCTTGTTTATAATTTGCTTTCTGTATCTAGACTTGCTGATTTCGGTTTCAATGTCCTATTTACTAAAGTAGATTGCCAATTGTTTAGAAGAGATAATCATAAAATGGTCTTTACCGGTATACGTAGAGGTGATCTATACATTGTTGACTTCACTTAAAAGGCTCAACCTAGAACTTGCTTAATTGCTAAATCTTCTAAAGGCTGGTTGTGGCATAGAAGGTTAGGTCATGTGGGCATGTGAAACCTTGACAAGCTTATTAAAGGTGATCATGTCCTTGGTGTTAAAGATGTCATATTTGATAAGGATAGACTTTGCAGCGCTTGCCAAGCAGGAAAAACAGGTTGGAGGAAGCCACCCCGTGAAGAACATCATGACCATGAGAAGACCGCTCGAGCTACTTCACATGGATCTCTTTGGTCCCAATGCCTACAAGAGTCTTAGTGGTAACTCATTTGGTCTAGTCATCGTTGATGATTTTTCAAGATTTACGTGGGTGTTCTTTCTTGATGATAAATTACAGGTCCAAAAGATCTTCAAGAACTTCGCTAGGAAGGCCCAAAATCAGTTTGAAGTGAAGATCAAGAAGGTTCGTAGCGACAACGGAACGGAGTTCAAGAATGCCAATGTGGACACCTTTCTTGACGAAGAAGGTATCTCACATGAGTTCTCGGGCTACGTACACACCTCAACAAAATGGAGTTGTTGAGAGGAAGAACCAGACGCTTATTGAGATGGCAAGAATGATGCTTGATGAGTACAAGACACCAAAGCACTTTTGGGTGGAAGCAGTTGAGACAACTTATCATGCAACAAATTGCTTGTGTCTTCACAAGCTACTCAGCAAGATGGCATACAAACTTCTCACTGGTAACAAACCCCAAGTTGGATACTTTCAAGTATTCGGCTCAAAGTGCTACATTCTTGATAAGCATCGTCGTTCTAAATTTGCTCCCAAATCTCATGAAGGTTTCTTACTTGGTTATGGCTCAAAATCCCACACTTACCGTGTCTACAACAATTTCACCCGAAAGGTTGAAGAGATGGTAGATGTGAAGTTTGATGAATCTAACAGCTTGCAAGTAGAGCAATTGCCAATTGATGTAGGAGACAAAGACCCTTCGGAAGCAATCCAAGACTTGTCTATTGGCAATATCCATCCAACGGAGGTGAAGGAGAGTACCTCATCCATCCAAGTGGAAGCTTCTACCTCACGACAAGGTGAACCAAGAGTTGATATGGAAGCATCCACAAGTGGGACACACCAAGATGAAGAAAACGAGGAAGTACACCAAGATGAACCTCATCAACCTCCTTCTCCACCAATACAAGAGAACGACAATGTCAACAATGAAGAAGGCCAAGAAGAAGAACAAGATGATGAAGAAGATGTTCCACCCCGACCAAAACAAAAGCTCTCATGAGTTCGAGCAAGGGTCGCCAAAGACCACCCCATCGAGCAAATCTACAATGATATCCAAACCGGGAGAATCACTCGCTCTAAAACTCGTTTGTCTAATTTTTGTGAACATTATTCATTCATCTCTAGCATTGAACCCATGAAGGTTGAAGAAGCATTGGAAGATCTGGCTTGGATAAATGCCATGCATGAAGATCTACACAACTTTGAGAGAAACCAAGTGTGGACATTGGTCAAGAAGCCCGACAACAACCACAACATCATCGGTACCAAATGGGTGTTTCGCAACAAGCAAGATGAAGATGGACAAGTAATTCGCAACAAAGCACGTCTCGTCGCCCAAGGCTACACTCAAGACGAAGGTATGAACTATGGTGAGACATATGCCCCCGTTGCTAGACTTGAGTCCATTCGCATATTACTTGCCTATGCTAATCACCATGATATCACCTTGTACCAAATGGATATTAAAAGTGCTTTTCTAAATGGTGAAATTGAGGAGGAAGTTTATGTTAAACAACCTCCCGGCTTTGTTAATCCTAAGAAACCCAATCATGTTTACAAACTTCACAAAGCTCTTTATGGTCTTAAACAAGCTCGTGGTATAAATGCTTGACCAAGTTCCTTATTGAAAAAGGCTTTGAGATCGGAAAAAATGATTCTACTCTCTTCACTAAAAGCGTTAATGGAAAATTATTTGTGTGCCAAATTTATGTTTATGATATTATATTTGGTTCAACTAACCCTCATTTTAGTGAGAAGTTTGGGAAGCTAATGTTAGAGAAATTTGACATGTCCATGGTGAATGAACTCAAATTCTTTCTTGGTTAGCAAATCAAGCAAACTAAGGAAGGGAACTTTGTCTCTCAAATGAAGTACACCAAGGACTTATTCAAGAAGTTCAATATGCAAGAATGCAAAGGTATGAATACAACCATGCCTACTAGTGGACATCTTGACTTGACTAAAGATGGTGAACCCGTTGATCAAAAAGTTTACCGCTCTATGATTGGTTCATTGTTATATCTATGTGCCTCCCGTCCTGATATTATGCTAAGTGTGTGCATGTGCGCACGATATCAAGTGGCCCCTAAAGAATGTCATCTTAAGGCTGTGAAAAGGATAGTGAGATACTTAATACATACACCAAATTTTGGCATTTGGTATCCAAAGATGTATTCTTTTAATCTTGTTGGCTACTCCGATTTGGACTATGCCAGAGACAAGGTTGATAGAAATTACACTTCGGGTACTTGTCAATTTCTTGGGATATCTCTTGTGTCTTGGTCCTCCAGGAAACAAAACTCGGTATCCTTATCCACCGCCGAAGCGGAATACATTGCCGCCGGTTCATGTTGTGCTCAATTACTTTGGACGACCCAAACTCTTAAAGATTATGGGATATATGTGAAACATGTTCCATTTCTTTGTGACAATGAAAGTGGTATTAAGATTGCTCACAATCCTGTGCAACATTCTTGAACTAAGCATATTGAGGTTCGTCATCATTTCATTCGAGATCATGTTGCTAAAGGTGACATTGACCTTAAGCATGTTCATACCGATAAGCAATTGGTGGATATATTCACCAAACCGCTTGATGAGAAAGTATTTTGCTGATTGAGAGGTGGACTGAACATCGTTGATGCTTCAAACTTGGAGTAGGAACTCCATTTGGATACATGCAAGGCATGAGCCTATGACTAATCCTTGATATTCTCTCATGATGATAATCATATGTCTTGGATATATTTGCACCCTTGCATGTTATCTAACCCTTGTAGGTACTTGGATGAATCTAAATCTATGAGATTGCAACTCACTCACATCTTGAGCAATCTCTACATCACCAAGTATCTACAATACGGTGGTTGAAGACAAGGAAGCATGAAACCCTTCAAACATATCCTTTGACAATTCATATATATCAAATTTCTTTTGGTATCATACTTCATGATTGACACTTTGGATACACAAGTGCTCCTCCTTGCAAAGCTAATTCATGTAGGTAGATGAACTCCAATTACAAGTGGTGCTCCAAATGAACTACATCAACCTTGAGCATCCCACACAAGTTCAACTACATGATCAAGATCAACACCACCACCCAAGGTATGTCATTCCATCTTAGAGAAGCTTTACCCCAAAACATGGGTCAAAGCAGCTCAACAAGATGTGAATACATCAAAATGCTTAAACGAAAAATGGCAACCCCTTGAGCTTAAACCATGAGTATGACCTATGATCAAGTGTCTTCACTTGACTCCTAAGTCAATATACTCTAACATAGGTGACTTTGTTCTCTAGTGTTTCTCTTTGTTCTTGCATTTGTCTCTGGCATATTTGTTTCCCTTTAAAAAAACTTCATCTGGATTTCTTTTCATTTTGTGTCTGTTCTGCATTTCCTGCATCCAGTCCATTGCAAATCCTTTAGTTAATTCCCTGCAGATCCTTGTGAGATCTTATTTTCTTGGTGAGCTGAGGTGACAAGTGTTTTTTATCTGTAATGAACTTGGTCACACCGATTTGTTTTTTTTGGTGAAACCAAATATCCTTGGTGCTACCGAAGACAATAGCTCGGTGTTACCGATTTCAAATGTAGAGGAGACACTTTGTCATTTGCGTCCTGCACATGTTGTTCCAGCTCCACTCGATGATTCTTATCCTCTACCAGCACCTTATTTTTCCCTGCTACTTTGCTATGTGACTCAAGGACCGAACCTATTTGGACTCACTCCAGAAGATCCCTTCTTGGAAATTGATGTCAAAGGGAGAGAGAGAGAGAGAGCTCACATCAAAGCATAATCATATCACAAAGGGGAAAGAGAGATAAATAATCACATCAAAGAGAGACCCCAGATGCTTGGTATTGAAAGAGGAGAGAAGTCACATGTCTTTAGAGGGGAAAGACATGTTCATGTTGCTTGTGTGTTTGCTTTGCTCTGATTTTCTATTCCTTATCTTCTCCCAGTATCCCATATAAGATTCAGGGGGAGAAAGACATCTAAGGGAAGGAAATCTTTGAATTCATTGCATATCTTTACCTTTGGGGACATGTCTGCACTCAAATAGAGTACCTAGTACTCACTCTCTACATTTCATCCCAATCTTGGTACTCTTGTGGTTTGCTTCTCTTGCTCTATTTAGTAGATGTTTCTGTGTTATCTAACCTTGTTTACTTAGGTTCATCCCTTCCAAAGCTAGCTCAAGACCACAAGGTAAGTATATTCATCACACTCATGTGCATGAGGATCTCTTGCTGGTGTACATATTGTTTGCAAGAAGGACTCATGAGCATGAAGGTACATTTCCTATATTCACACCATTTGCTCTGATGCATATAGCCAAGATACATGTAACTCATTGCTTGCTCTGTCATGATTATGCACTCACATGCTCTTATGTTCCATATTTACATGATTGCATACATGTAGGGGGAGCCTATGCATGTTACATGTCCTTCCAAAGCTTTACCTGCCTTTCTCTATATCTTTATCTAAAGCTTTGATGTATGTTGTCATCAATTACCAAAAAGGGGGAGATTGAAAGCAGAAGTGCTCCCTGGGTGATTTTGGTAATTAATGTCAACATATTTCTTGTTGGACTAATACTTTTATCTAGTATATTTCAGATAAGTCAAACAGTGGAGTGGCATGGACAAGAGGATGTGGAACCCCTTCAAGATGCTAAGAACAAAGGATTGGCTCAAGCTCAAAGCTCAGGACTCTACATTTTCTATTTTAGTGATCCAAGATCACATTGAGTCCATAGGAAAGCCAATACTATTAAAAGGTGATGAGGTGCTGCTTAATGGCTTGCTTGCTCAAAGTGCTTAGTGATATGCTCCAAAGCCCTCAACCACTTTCTCATAACCACATATGTCTTAAATTAAAAGTCAAACTCGGCCCCACCAATTTGATCTATCTGGCGCCACCAAGTTCACTTATCATAGCCACTGCCAGAAACCCTAATCAATTCGGTCTCACCAATGGGATCTCGGTCTCACCGAGATGGGCTTGTAAACTCTGTGTTGCCTATTGCAATAATTTCGGTCCCACCGAGAATACGCAATCGGTCCCATCGAGTTTGCCTGACCAACTCTATGTTTTGCTTATTACCAAAATTGGTCCCATCGAGTTTGTGTAATCAGTCAAACCGAAATGAGGTTTTACCATAACCCTAGCACATCGGTCCTACCGAGTTGATCATATCGGTCCCACCGAAATGCCTAATGGTCACATTATGAACTAAATCGGCCTGACCGAGTTTTCTGATTCGCTCTCACCGAGTTTGGTAAATTGTGTGTAACAGTTAGATTTTGTGTGGAGGCTATATATACCCCCTCCACCCTCTCTTCATTCGTGAAGAAAGCCATCAGAACATGACTACACTTCCAGCATTCATTTTCTGAGAGAGAACCACCTACTCATGTGTTGAGACAAGATATTCCAATCCTACCACATAGATCTTGATCTCTAGCCTTACCTGTCGGTGGGAACGATACCTATGGGATCACTGGAATCCCTACTACGATCAGGGGGCACGGGGTTGTGGAAAGAGCGGGTCTAGGAGCCAGCACAAAGATCATTTACCCAGGTTTGGGCCGTGAGGATGCGTAATACCCTAGTCCTGCTTTGGTGTATATTTGAGTGTTCTTGAGCTAGCTATGATGCGTTACTTGCTCAAAAGAGCCGAATCCCTCTCCAGTTCGCCTCGGGACTCATTTTATAGGAAAAAGGGGATGCCACAGTGGCACACAGGAGATGGAAAGTGTACAGTAGCTGAGCTTATCAACCGTCATTACAGGACAAAACGCATTAAATGTGCCCCTTAGGTGTCCCCTTGCTTTATTGGGGACGGGAACGAGGCTCGTCCCATCCGTCGTCGCCTCGCCTTGCTTCGACACGCGTCCTGGCCAATGAGGCGTGCGATGCCATGTAGGCTGGCAGGCTGCTGAGCTGGCGCGGTGGCCGTGTCTTCGCGAAGATCTGCATGCCACCACACAGGTGCTTGCTGAGTTGGTGCAGAGGCCGCACGTCGCCACGTAGGTGCTAGCCTATCTGGCTGGGCTGGCAGCTGCATGGGAACGGTGGTGGAATCTTGGAAGATGCGGGCCTGGCCGTGGCTCCGCGGACGTCCACGGCAAGGGCCTTGTCGGGGCCTCGGCAAGGGTCTTGCCGTGGCATCGCGGTCGTCCCCGGCAAGGATCTTGCCGGAGGTCTCATGATTTCCTCGGCAAGGATCTTGCCGAGGATTGTCGTCTTCTGGTCCTCACCCGATCTTGGGTATTAATGATCTTCATGAAGACCTGCATGCCACCATGGAGGTGCCTCCCAAGCCTTGGTTCCAATGTGGCTGATGGTGTTGGAACCCTTGGGCTCAAGGGTGGCGCGCTCCACTGGCGCTGGGCAAGTTGCCCCGGCAAGGCTCTTGCCGGGATTGCGGTAGGCTGCCTCGACAAGGGTCTTGCTGGGGGAGTCCACCTCGCCCTCTTGCTCTTTGTGTTTCGGGTCTTGGCGTTGCTTTGGCTGTCTTGTGGCTTTGGCTTCCCTCCTATGCCCTGCTTAGTGTGGTTGTGGGCGCGGCTCGGACTTCCCGTGCACAAGTAAAGGGGTACAAAAGAGAGCCCCTATTTTTGTACACCGAGAGGAGCCCCCGGGCCTGGGCCACACATAAGCGCGACGCGTTGTTGGGATAGGCCCAAAACGGTGCGCGGGCAGGCGGGGCGGATTTTTACCGCGGTAACTTCTTCATCCGCTGCGCTCCCCAATGACCCTTGTTGAATGCGTGACGTGGGGATCGTGCGTGGGGTGACCGAAGCATGCCTGTGTCATCCTGCGATGAATAGTAAAGAGGCGTCTCGCGTGTCCCTTTAGGACTGCAGAGCCGCTGCTCATTTACTTTCTCTGTCTTGGAATCGTTGTTCCATGTTTCCCACTACGCCCACCCCTTGTGCCACGTACGCCGCATGAACAGCGCAGGGTAGGTGACAGACGCATGGAATACGAGAAGGCGTGCGTGGGCCGATACTCATGTGCCTTCGATTGGGCGAGGTGGACGGTCGATGGCCTCGCCTGCTGCCACTTTAATGAGCCGGATTTGAGCGGGCTCTTCGGGGGCGTAGAGCCAGTCCTTCGGCCTCCCAACTATAAAAAGGGGACTTAGGGGCAGGAGGAAGAGCATCTCCCTGCGTCTCCCCCTTATCTCCATCCTCACCTACGGTCATGGCGAGGGGTCGTGGCCGCGGCCGTTCTTCTGTGGAGGCGATCAGGTCCTCCTCCCGCCAGAGAGCTGCATCGGTCAAGGAAGATCTCGATGCCCAAGGTGAAGGCCACGCTCGAGGCGGGGCCGCTGGACGGGGCCACGGTCGGCGAGGCGGTTGAGGCAGAGGTGGGCGTGGAAGGGAAATGCCTGCGCTGTCTCTATCGCCATCTCCTCCTACTTCACCGAGCGGTCATGTCAGGGACTCAGCGCTCGAGTTCATCTTGCAGCTGCCTGGGCCGCCGTGCTGCAGCCTTCGTCTTCCCCGGGCGTTTGCGAGTGTGCTGGAGGTCGACCGGCCACCAAGGCTGAGGCTTCACATGAAGGGGTGTTGCCATGGTGACATGTGGGTGAACACAAGGTTCCCCGACGCTCAACTTATGCTCCTTCGCCGAGGCTGGAAAACTTTTGCATGTGCCCATTGCTTGATGGATGGGCACATCCTCTGCTTCAAGCTAGCGGAGAGCGATTTGCTCTCCGTCAAGGTCTTCAGGCGCTTGGGACACAGGCTAGGGTGCTGTGCGGAGAGCTCGACTGATGGCGAAAGCTCCTCCTTGGGTGAGAGTGACGAGGAGGACAGCGATAGCAACGACAAGGGTGGCGGGCGGGAGGATGACGGGTCCGACTAGGCATCGGGCACACCGCTCCTGGGCGACGCTGACAGCACCATCATCTGCATCACCAGCTCCTTGAACTTCTTGGGGTCGTCTCCTTGGGCGGCTGGCGTGTGCAGGCTGGAGAAGGCGAAGAAGGCGGTGGCGGGCCGTTAAGTCAGAGTACGATGGCACCGACGCCTTCGTAGCGTATTGCCGGCCCGCTGCCTCATCTTTCGGCTCTTCTCCCGGCGCCATCATCACCAGCTCTCTTCCGGACGACCACCGGGATGTTCTCTTGGTGTCTTCTGCTGCTCGTACCTTGGCTAGGCGCTCCTTTTTCCCTCCTGCCATCTTGTTCCGTTTCCTAGGGAGAGGGACAAGAAAGGGATTATGCGCATCTTATCTTTTTTAGTTTGTAAGCCTACGACCCTTAGTTAAATTTAAAACTTGTAATCCCCTTGCTCATGTTTACATTCCGTATGAACTGTACCTGTATGGGACGTATTAACGAAAAAGGGTGCTTGCCGGGTTCTTTGTGCGTGAGCGAGGCCCATGCCAAGGAACAAATCCTTGTTATTTTTTTAAGATAAACATTGTTGCCCGACAACAGTCCTTGCCATCCCCTTATTCCATTCGACCATACTCACGCTCTCGGGGGAGGCAGGGGCAAAGTAGTGTTAGTCCCTATGCTTGCTTCCTTGTCACCGCGACTACAACCAAGTTCTAACCTAGGGATTGGGCACAGGAAAAGGGGAGCACGGTGGCCTAGGAATAAACAAGGTTTCATACGTCCCGATTCCATACGGAAATGCACAACAGGGGATAAAGGACTTATCTGAATCTGCAGCCCCGGCAACCTTGGCTTGCCATGGTTGGACCCTTGTGTCTTCAGCCCCCGGCAAACTTGGCTTGCCGGAACCGGAGCACCAACTTGTTCTCTTTCTTCCAAATAGCTCAACAGAGATGTCCATGTACCTTGCGAACCAATGAGGATGGAAAGGAACAGAGAGACGCACACTCGACCTCTATGCTAGGGGTTAGTCGCTGCTAAGCACTATCAACCCTAACTGAGGGAGAGACTCAACCTAGCATGCATGCTATAACTTAGGGCACCAGCGCTTCATTTATTTATGTTCAGGGTCTGCGCCTGGCTTTGTACAGAGGGTTACATGCCTTGCCGACAAGGCTTGTACAAAAGGTGGTCTACCGGGGAGCTCGACAGCAGCGCCTTATGGGTAAAACTTGCGAAGATGCTCAATGTTCCAGGAGTTGCTCACTGGAACGGCATCTTCAGTCTCCAGGCGGACTGCGCTGGGCCTGGTGAGTCGTATTACCCGATAAGGGCCTTCCCACTTCGGCGTCAACTTGTTGGAATTCTTGGCCGATTGAACATGTCGAAGAACAAGGTCGCCTTCCTCAAAGCTTTGTTCCTGAACCTTGCGGCTGTGGTAGCAGCGCAAGGCTTGCTGGTAGCGCGCTGCTCTCACAGCCGCCCGAAGAGCGTTGTGTCATCTTGCCGCAATCGCTCTTGCTCAAGCTCGTCATAAGCGAGCACTCGAGGTGACCCGTATGTGAGTTCCGTGGGGAGAACTGCCTTTGCCCCATATACCAGGGCAAAGGGTGTCTGGCCGGTGGCTTGATTTGGCATCGTCCCGATCGACCCAAGAACCTCCGACAACTCATCAATCCAGCGTCTTCCGCTTTTGTGCAGCTTGTCAAAAGTCTTTGTCCTTAGGCCTCGCAGCACTTCAGCATTTGTCCTCTCCGTCTGGCCGTTGCTCCGTGGGTGTGCCACGGAAGCGAAACAGACCTTGCTGCCGAGGTCTTCGATGTATTGCATGAAGGCATGGCTTGTGAACTGCGTGCCATTGTCGGTGATGACTCTGTTTGGCACACCAAAACGACAGACTAGCCCCTTGAAGAATTTGACGGCTGACTGGCTGTCACCTTCCTCACTGCTTCCATGTTCGGCCACTTTGTGAATTGTCAATTGCAACATACAAGTACTCAAAGTCCCCGACAGCGTGGGGGAAAGGGCCCAGTATGTCAAGCCCCCAGACCGAGAATGGCCAGGAGAGAGGGATTGTTTGAAGGGTTTGAGCTGGCTAATAAAGCTTTTTGGATGGAACTGACACGCTTCACACTTGGTTACTAGTGCTGTTGCATCCTGGAGGGCCGTGGGCCAGAAGAAACCTTGCTGGAAGGCCTTGCCGGCAAGGGCCCTCGAACCTATGTGGGAGCCACATATGCCTCAGTGTATCTCTGCCAACAGCTCCAGTCCTTCCTCCCATGGAATGCACTTCAATTTCAAACCATTTGGTTTTTTTGTACAGAACATTGTCAATGAACTGGTACACGGCGGACTGATGGGCTACTTTCTCCGCTTCTTCTTGTTCCTCAGGAAACTCCCCTATTTGGAGGAATCGGACGGTATTCTATGCTCATGGCGGAGCCTGGGGCTCGACGGCATGGACTAAAGGCATTTCCTCTACCATGGGAGCGGCTGTCTCTACGGCCAGGGCTTGACGCCCTGTCGGAGTCAGTTGCCCCATGACAGGCTCAGTGTCCATGGCAGCATCTTCATCGGCGGCTCCTAGGAGCTCGGTGGGAAAGTACTTGCCGGGGCCTGATTTCCTTCGCTTGTTCTGCTCTGTCGATGGTTCAACGGATGGTTGCATTAACCGAAGCACAAAAGTATCTGGTTCCACAGGTAGTTTGAGGGCAGCGCACTTCGACAGGTAGTCGGTGATGTCGTTCTCCACTCGGGGAACATGCTCCACCTGTATACCGTCAAAACGCTCCTCCAGCATCCTCACCTCATCCACGTAGGCTTCCATCAATGGGATTCGACAATCCTTGTTGACCTGCCTGACGACAAGCTGTGAATCACCCCTCACGATGAGCTTCTTGACCCCGAGGTCTGCCGCGATCCTGAGACGGGCAAGCAATCCCTCATATTCAACAGTGTTGTTCGTCGACATCTCCCTGGGAAAGTGCATCTGGATCACATACTTGAGGTGCTCTCTAGTGGGTGCGACGAGCAGCACACCGGCACCGGCGCCTTGCAGCGAGAAAGCCCAATCAAAGTACATAATCCAGTTGCGGCTTGTTTCCTTGCCGGGGAGAGTGGTCTCCTGGATCTCTTCATCGGGTGTCGAGGTCCACTCTGCAATGAACTCTGCCAAGACCCGGCTCTGGATTGTCGAAGTACTTTCAAACTTCAAACCAAAGCTCGACAGCTCCAAGGCCCACTCCACAATCCTCCATGTTGCATCCGGATTATGCAGTATCCGTTGCAACGGGAGGCGGGTGACAACGGTGATCTCGAGCGCTTGGAAGTAATGATGTAGCTTCGTCGAGGCCATAAGGATGCGGAAGAGCAATTTCTGCACACCAGAGTACCTTGACCTAGCCCCCTACAAGAGGGAGCTGACAAAGTAAACCGGGTGTCGCATCATCTTCTTCTTCTGCACCAGTTCACTTGGTTGCACAGGCCCCATCCCGCCGACGTCAGACCCTGCCGGGGCCCTTGCCTTGCCAGGACTAGGGCCTGCCGAGAGGAGCCCTTGCTCACCATCCGCCAGTCCTGCCATTGCACTACGCCTTCGTCAACCTCCCTCTGTGCCACTAGCGTGGCGCTGACCACTTGATTCATTGCCGCTAGATACAGCAGCAACGGCTCTTGTGGTTTAGGCGCAACTAGTATCGGCGTGGAGGAGAGGTATTTCTTCAAGTCCTGCAGTGTTGCTTCGGCCTCTGGGGTCCACTCCATTGGGCCCGCCTTTTTCAAGATTTTGGAAAAGGGAAGGGCACGCTCAGCAGACTTGGAGATGAATCTGCTCATGGCGGCAACACAGCCAGTGAGCCGACGCACATCCTTGATCCGCCTAGGTGCCTCAATCTGCTTAATGGCCTTGATCTTGTCTGGATTCGCCTCAATCCCACACTATGACACAAAGAACCCGAGAACCTTGCCGGACGGAACGCCGAAGACACACTTCTCAGGGTTCAGCTTGAGGTTGATCTTGCGCAAATTTGCAAACGTCTCTTCCAAATCTTGCACAAGTGTTGCCTTGTCCTTGGTTTTGACCACTATGTCTTCCATATAGGCTTCCATATTTCTATGTAGCTGGGGCTCAAAACCAATTTGGACTGCTCTTGCAAAGGTTGAGCCAGCACTCTTCAACCCGAAAGGCATCCGTAAAAAGCAATACATACCACACGGGGTGATGAATGCTGTATTCCTTCATCTTCTCTCGTCATGAAAATCTGGTGATATCCTGAGTAGGCATCAAGAAATGACAACAGGTCACACCTGGCCGTGGAGTCAACAATCTGGTCGATGCGCGACAATGGGAAAGGGTCTTTTGGACATGCCTTATTGATATCTGTGTAATCAATACATAGCCTCCACTTCCCATTTGCCTTGCGCACCACCACTGGATTGGCCAACCACGTCGGATGGAGCACTCCTCTCACCAAACCTGCCGCTTCCAACTTCCTGATCTCTTTTGTGATGAACTCCTGCCTTTCCAAAGCTTGCTTCCTGACCTTCTGCTTGACGGGTCACGCATGAGGACAGATAGCAAGATGGTGCTCAATCACTTCCCTGGGAACGCCGGGGATGTCGGACTCTTGCCATGCAAAAACATCAACATTCGCCCGTAGGAAAGTGACGAGCGCACCTTCCTATTTGCTATCGAGGGTGGAGCTTATGGTGAAAGCCCCTCCCGTGCCATCCTCTTTGACGGACACCTTCTTGGTCTCTGGCGGTGCAGCTCTGGATTTCTTGCTCTTGCCGGTGGAGCTCTCTGGCACGTCCTCGACAGGAGCACAACACTCCGGAGAGGTGCGCTTGGCGGAGTGGGTGCGAGAGGTCTTGCTGGTCTTCTTCCCTCCCGGGGCTTCAGCGGCAGGAGCAAGTGCCTTGGTGGCAGTTGCTGCGACTACTTCTCGGTAGAGTTGGTCAGCGCATATCAGCGCATCCTTCTTGTCAGAGGGGACGGTGATGACGGTCATTAGCCCATGCATCTTCAGCGTGTTGTAGGCGTAATGCGGCGCCGCCATGAACTTGGCTAGTGCCGGGAGGCCAAGGATCCCGTTGTAGGGCAAGGGGATCTCGGCTACATCAAAGACAATCCTCTCCATCCTGTAGTTCAACTCTCCTCCAAATGTCACGGGCAGCGTGACCTTACCCTTCGGCTGACTCCTTCCCGGGTTGACCCCTTGAAATGTGCCTGTCTCTTCGTGGTCTCCATCAGGAATCTGCAACCTTTTGATCACAATAGGCGAGATCAAGTTCATACCGGCCCCGCCGTCAACTAGCATCTTCGTCACCTTCAGGTTGCGTATCTTTGGTGAAACCAACAACGGCAGACACCCGACCGCAGTTGTGCGATCGGGGTGGTCCTCGGTGTCAAAGATGATAGGCGTGCTGGACCACTTCAGCGGCTTCTGTGTGTCGAATGATGGCTCCGCCGCTGTGATCTCACGCGTCCACTGTTTGAGCTGGCGGTGAGAGGTGTGCAGCAAGGCGCCACCATCAATGCACATGGCCTCCGTAGCTTTCTGAAACTCGTGGTTGCTGGACTCGTCGTCCTCGTCATGATCATCGTCTTCCTGCTTCTTGTCGCGGCCTCGGGTGGGCCTCTTTTGCTGATTATCCTTGCTGCAGCGGCTTCCTTGGCGTCCACGCTTCTTGCCGGATCCTTCGGCACCGTCCTAACCTTTCTCCTTGTCCCGCCTCTCATACTCAGCTTTTTGCTTCTCAGCAAGCAGCTCAACTTGTCAGTAGTTCTGGAGGTCGTGGCCCTTGGTGCGGTGGATCTTGCAATATTGCTTGTCGGAGCTTCCTGGCTTGTTGTTAGCCGCCAAGGCCCAACAAGTGGCGCACCCGGCAATTTCCTTGCCGGGGTCCCTTGCCTTGGCCTTCTTGGCAGCGCCGGTGCCGTCGGATCCCTTGACGGCAAGCACGGTCTTGCCCTTGCGCTTTTTGTTGCAGCGTCGGCCCTTCTTCATCGGGGCGACGGTGTCTTCGTCTATGGAGTCAGTTTCCGCACCAGCGTCCTCGCCGAGGTACTTCCTTCCCTCTTCAGCTCGGGCACACCTATCGGCCAGAACATAAAGTTCGGCCACATCTTTGACCTTGTTCATCGCCAGCTCTTCACGCATCTTGCGGTTTCACACATTCTGATGGAATGCGCTGATCACAGCGGTGGGGTGAACGTCTGGGATGTTGTACTGCACCCGGCTGAATCTCTATATGTACTTGCGCAGGCTTTCACCTTCCTTCTGGGGGATGATATGCAAATCGCTTGTCTGGCCATGAGCTTGATGGCCTCCAGTGAAGGCACCAACAAACTCATGACACAAATCCGACCAAGAAGAAATGGAATCCATTGGGAAGTGCATCAACCATGACATGACAATTGGCTTAAATGCCAACATGAAGTAATTGCCAAGCAGCTTGTCGTCGCAGGCTCCAGCAGCTTGCATCTCGATGGTGTAGATGCTGAGCAACTCGGACGGGTGAGCCTTGCCATTGTACTTCTCGCCAACGTCGGGCTTGAACGTGCGGCGGGAGGGCCACTAGAACTGCTGTAGCTCACGGGTAAGGGATGGGCAACCCAACTCGTAGGGTAGGCCACCGTAGCCTCCCGGTGTCGGGTGGTCCATAGTGGGCCCTGCCCGCCTATCTGACTGGTGGCACGCATCATGCCGGCGCTCGATGGTGGTTCGAGCGTCTTCAAGGGTTCGTTCCCGAAGAACTTGGCGCTGATCGCGGTGGGTCCATGGGTCGGACGACGCTATGGAAATGTTATCACAAGTGCCATCACGCCGGACCAACACCCGCGGTAACTATCATGGGGGAGGAGAGTGCATCATGGCTGCATCACCTCCGGCCCTTCCACCACTGGCATGCGGTGGCTCGATGGAGCGTCGGCCTACGGGCCCCCTGGTCGCGGCTCATATTTGTTGGCAATGCCAACGAGGCTCCGGACGGTGGCTCTCCACTCATCAAGCTTCTCCGTAGCAGGAGGAAAGTCAAGGAGCACCTGCGCGCGCGCCAAAGCTTCTGCTGGCGTGGGCGGCGGCGAAAGTTGCGTGGACCGTGATGCGCCCCGACTTCTAACTATGTTAGAAGGAGCTCTATCATGGCCTTGCGACTGTACGCCATTTCCGCCAGTACTTCGGCGTGCATGCTGGACTCCTTCATCCTGTGAAAGATGTACATGACTCTTCCCAGGTCGGCGCCCGGGGTCACCAGCGTGGTGACACCGCTCATCACGCACAACTTGGGAAGAGCGTGTCGTGGGCACCGGCGCAGGCGTCTTGGAGGTTGCCGCGCCGCCGGTAGGTGGCACGGCGCCGCCCCTGGAGGGTCTCGCGCCGCCTATGGGGGGCCCAACTCCGTCTGTGGATTTGGTGACGTGTGGCTCGTTGTCGTGCGCACGAACGACGCCGCTCGCCAGGCTTTAACTGCCAGAGCGATCTGGGTGTTCGCGGGCCGCACCTCGGGTTCTGTCCGCGACCGCCCCGCTGCTTGCCCGCACTGGTACGGGCAGTCCATCTCCGTATGAACCGATCATCGTTGTTGTCTTCCTCTTGGGAGCCATGGCGATGGAGAACTGCTAGACTAGCTGCTAGGACGGATTTTTCACAACTGCGCCCCCTACCTGGCGCGCCAAAGATGTTGGTGGGAACGACACCTATGGGATCACTGGAATTCCTACTACTATCGGTGGGCGCGGGGTTGTGGAAAGAGCGGGTCTAGGAGCCAACACAAAGATCATTTACCCAGGTTCGAACCGTGAGGATGCGTAATACCCTAGTCCTACTTTGGTGTATATTTGAGTGTTCTTGAGCTAGCTATGATGCGTGACTTTCTCAAAAGAGCCGAATCCCTCTCCAGTACGCCTCGAGCCTCCTTTTATAGGAAAAAGGGGATGCCACAGTGGCACACAGGAGGTGGAAAGTGTACAGTAGCTGAGCTTATCACCCATCATTATGGGACAAAACACATTAAATGTGCCCCTTAGGTGTCCCCTTGCTTTATTGGGGACGGGAACGAGGCCCGTCCCATCGGTCGCCACCTCGCCTTGCTTCGACACGCGTCCTGGCCAACGAGGCGTGCGATGCCATGTAGGCTAGCAGGCTGCTGAGCTGGCGCGGTGGCTGTGTCTTCATGAAGATCTGCATGCCACCACGCAGGTGCTTGCTGAGTAGGTCCAGAGGACGCACGTCGCCACACAGGTGCTAGCCTAGCTGGCTGGGCTGGCAGCTGCATGGAAACAGTGGTGGAATCTTCACAGATGCGGGCCTGGCCACGGCTCCACTGACGTCCTCAGCAAGGGCCTTGCTGGGGACCCGACAAGGGTCTTGCCGTGGCATCGTGGACGTCCCCGGCAAGGATCTTGCTAGAGGTCTCGTGGATTTCCTCGGCAAGGATCTTACCAAGAATCATCGTCTTCTGGTCCTCATCCGATCTTGGGTATTAATGATCTTCATGAAGATCTGCATGCCACCATGGAGGTGCCTCCCGAGCCTTGGTTCCACTGTGGCTCATGGTGTTGGAACCCTTGGGCTCAAGGGTGGCGCGCTCCGCTGGCGCTGCGGTAGGCTGCCCCGGCAAGGGTCTTGCCGGGGGAGTCCACCTTGCCCTCTTGCTCTTTGTGTTTCTGGTCTTAGAGTTGCTTTGGTTGTCTTGTGGCTTTGGCTTCCCTCCTCTGCCCTGCTTAGTGTGGCCATGGGCGCGGCTCTGACTACCCGTGCACAAGTAAAGGGGTACAAAAGAGAGCCCCTATTTTTGTACACCGACATTCCCCAAGTTGCTTTCCACTCAAATCATCTTTCCACCAAATCCTATCCTATGAGAGAGAGTTGAGTGTTGGGGAGACTATCATTTGAAGCACAAGAGCAAGGAGTTCATCATCAACACACCATCTATTACCTTTCGGAGAGTGGCGTCTCCTAGATTGGTTAGGTGTCACTTGGGAGCCTCCATCAAGATTGTGGAGTTGAACCAAGGAGTTTGTACGGGCAAGGAGATCGCCTACTTCGTGAAGATCTACCCTAGTGAGGCAAGTCCTTCGTGGGCGATGGCCATGGTGGGATAGACAAAGTTTCTTCTTCGTGGACCCTTCGTGGGTGGATCCCTTCGTGGACTCGCAGAGCCATTACCCTTCGTGGGTTGAAGCCTCCATCAATGTCGATGTACGATAGCACCACCTATCGGAACCATGCCAAAAATCTCCGTGTCTCCAATTGCATTCGCACACTCCAATCCTATCCCTTTACTTTCTTTCAAGTTGCATGCTTTACTTTCCGCTGCTCATATACTCTTTGCATGCTTGCTTGAATTGTATTGTGTATGCTTGAAATTGTGTTAATCTACCACCTCAACTTGAAAAACTTAAAAACTGCCAACTTTGTGTGTTGAGGGTCTAATCACCCCCTCTAGACACCTCTTCTTGATCCTTTCAGTATAAGAGTATATATATAGGCGAAAGAAGTACGTCGGTGGAGCTACGAGGGGCCCATGAGGGTGGGGGCGCGCCTACCCCCCTGGGCGCGCCCTCCTGCCTCGTGGATGCCTCGTGGCATTTCTAACTTCAACTCCAAGTGTTTTGGGTTGCTTTCGGTCCAAGAAAGATCATCGCGAAGGTTTCATTCCGTTTGGACTCTTTTTGGTATTCCTTTTTTGCAAAACTCTAAAATAGGCAAAAAATAAGAAACTGGCACTAGGCCTCCGGTTAATAGGTTAGTCCCAAAAATAATATAAAAGAGCATATTAAAGCCCATTAAACATCCAAAACAGATAATATAATAGCATGGAACAATTCAAAATTATAGATACGTTGGAGACGTATCACTCATCGCCGTGGGTGAGTAATCCCATCGTAGGCTTGCTGGACGGTGATGGGTTGGATGAGATTTACCATGTAATCGAGTTAGTTTTGTTAGTGTTTGATCCCTAGTATCCATTATGTTCTAAGATTGATGTTGCTATGACTTTGCCATGCTTAATGCTTGTCATTAGGGACCGAGTGCCATGATTTGAGATCCGAACCTATTATGTTTTCATGAATATATGAGTGTTCTTGATCCTATCTTGCAAGTTATAGTCACCTACTACGTGTTATGATCCGGCAACCCCGGAGTGACAATAGTCGGCACACTTCCCGATGATGACCGTAGTTTGAGGAGTTCATATATTCACTAAATGCTAATGCTTTGGCCCGATTCTCTATTAAAAGGAGGCCTTAATATCCCTTAGAACCTCGCTGCCATGGGAGGGTAGGACAAAAGATGTCATGCAAGTTCTTTTCCATAAGCACGTATGGCTATATTCAAAATACATGCCTACATTATATTGATGAACGGGAGCTAGTTTTGTTTCACCCTATGTTATAACTGTTGCATGATGAATGCTATGCGACATAATTATCCATCATTGATGCATTGCCTACGAGCTTCTCACATATTGATCTTTGCTAAGTTACTTCTCCGTTGCCACTGTTACGATTGCTACAAAACTTCTACTGCTACTTTTGCCACTGTTAACGTTACTTACATACTACTTTGCTACTAAATACTTTGTTGTAGATATTAAGTCTTTTAGGTGTGGTTGAATTGACAACTCAGCCGCTAATACTTGAGAATATTCTTTGGCTCCCCTTGTGTCGAATCAATAAATTTGGGTTGAATACTCTATCCTCGAAAATTGTTGCGATCCCCTATACTTGTGGGTTATCAAGACCTTTTCCTAGCGCCGTTTCCGGGGAGCATAGCTCTATTCTTTGAGTCACTTGGGATTTATATCTGTTGACCACCATGAGGAATCTTAAAGACAACAAAACCAAGATCTATCCCTCAACTATGAGGGGAGGTAAGGAACTGCCATCTAGCTCTGCACTTGATTCACCTTCTTTTTTGAGTAAACTTGCAACACCTACACTTGCTATTGAATATGATATGTCGCATGCTATTGATGATGCCACTTCTGCTATGCATGATGCTTATGATGATACTACTTCTCTGCTTGATAATACTGTGCCACTAGGTGAATTTTTGATGAACGACTTGCTAGGGTTAGAGAGAATGAAATTACTGAAACTGATGATATTGATGAAAGTGATGATGAAGACTCTCCCACTACTAGGAAAAAGGCTACTAGCAGCGCGGGTAAAATGGCTACTAGCAGCGCGGGTACCCGCGCTACTAGTATCGCGCTACAGCTAATAGTTAGTAGTAGCGAGGGTGAAACCCATGCTACTACTAACATTTTAGTAGTAGCGCGGGTGCAACCTGCGCTACTAGTAATGAAATAGTAGTAGCGCCTCAGGTTTTTTCCCACGCTACTACTAGAAAGTTAGTAGTACCCTGGATGCAAACCCACACTACTACTAAAAAAGTAGTAGTAGCGCGTCTGGTGTTTTCCCACGCTACTACTAACTAATTAGGAATTAAAAAAATAAAATCCACCAATTCCATTCTATGCATACAATTCCAACTAAAACAAGCACACATTTGCAATAAACCAATAGCATTACACATCATTACTAATCAAAGATTTATAATAAACCTGCGGCATTAGAACACATCCTGTAAGAGCATACATATTGTCATGGCTTTTCATGCCTTCAGTTAAAACACCTACACTTCTTGAAGTCACTTACTCCCAGCTAGTGCAAACACAGTTACAAGCAAACCAAAATGGATAAAAACACCAAACAGTGGCGTCCTATCTCTCCAAATGATCCGCTCCCTCTGCATCCTTGCAAGCATCTTCATGATAAGCAAATCCGCAGGAAAAAAGTCAACTTTGCATGTACTCCCTTTGTCAACTATCCAGAGTAGATTTTATCCATTGCCCTAGCCATGTTCAAGAAACACTAAATTAAGAATATTTCTACTCTAAATACAGGAGGCATCGGACAGAAAACAAAATATGATCAATACAATATGAGCAAAACAAAAGATTAGCATGTACTTCCTTTTTATTAGTTTGAGAACGGGGCAAACAACCAGAAAATATCCATACATCAATGTGTGGCTCTGCCATCTCAATGCTGGCGGACACCTGCTTGACAAAGAGGTTGAACTTCGGCTTCAGAGACTCGTTAACTATTCTGTGGAGTGAATATGTGTTACTAGTCTTCCCAAAAAGCATTTCTAGCTGAATTAAGCACCAAACTACACACTATAAGGAATATGTTGGAAACTACATAGAACTGGTTGAAAATAACTGCAGTAATTGTTTTTTCAGTCCATAGACTGCATGGATTGAGTAAGGGAAATTGTATCAAGAATGCACCATCCTAAAATTGTAAATGGATCATACAACAATTGATCAATAAAGAAGCATATACATGAGCTAACACAAAGTGGAGAGGGACCATCAGCTGGAATTGGTACCTTCGTCCTTCCTATGAGATGTCTGAGCGAACAAGAACATCTACCAATGTCTTGTTTTTCTCCGTTTTCTTCTTACCTGAAAAGGTTAATTTGATCAATATACTATAATTTCAACAGAAGCAACAACAACACTAATGTAGCAAAATATATAACAATATATATTCATGGCATCGCATACAAGAATTAAGATAGCGAAAATATGATGATTAGAGCAGGTTCTCAAGAATTTAGCGCCGCACCCAAAAGTGATGGCACTATAATAATTAGAGGCAAATAGCGATTGAGTAGTGTAGATGAATTATAAAAAGGGATACACCTCCTTAAGTTACTTTCTCAAACTAAATTATATAGATATGGAAATATAATGTACAGTAGAACATATTGTACTGTCAAAGCAACCAGAACCTTGTAAAAGTTTCTACTCAAAAGCTAAATCACTTACACCACCATGAATATATTTCAAGGAAAACCCTTTTATTTGGAAGTTTCAAATAAAAGAAAGGTCCCATTCCATTTGGATACTATTGATTACAACTTACAGAATGATATATTGGTGGCTAAGAGATCAATCCACTATTTAAATCCAAGAAAATAAACAGGGACAGAAGTGGGCATAATAATTTATTTTTGGATATGATTGATTACAACTTATGGAATGATATCTTAGTGACTAGTAAGAGACCACTGCATTGCCAACAATCTTAGCCCACTCCATTGCAACCAAAACTCTTTTAGGGAATAAAAGAGAAGAGCCCATTTTAGTAAAGCAGGGAGGGTATTTGTGAAGTCAGTCCTGCAATCTTTTCAAATGCAGAATACATGGGAGACTTTCAGAGGTTTCCCGAGTCGGCACTACATTACTGCTTGAAATGAACAGCATCAGCTGCTAACAATCTATACCATATGATAAATCAACTAGACTTCACCGTGTGTGTACTACCAAGTAGCAACAAATTGAATGACTAAATAAGTACCAAGCTTCAGTTGTACATCTTTACATGTTGTATATTTAGCAACCCACCCACAGAGCGATTCAAAGTTTTTGTAGCTTATAGATTAAACCTAGGGATCAAAGGAAATAGACACATTCAGAATGCTAGGTACTTGTGGGGTCATCACTAGAACGTTTCACACTTATTTTTCGCAAAAAACATAGGAGGTTTGCTGTACTGAATTAGGAAACAGTGACAATGGCGGGGTGAATAATTTATTTTGTGCATATACAAGGATGAAATCATGAGGTACTAGCACAGACAAAGCACTCACTAGTTTACCAATACAGGGCTACATTACTGCTTGAAATGAAGAGGCTTTGCTGCCGGAATTCACTGCAAAGGTAGCAACAAATTAATTGCCTAAGTGCCAAGCTCCAGCTCTACATTTCTACATGTTGTTGAGCTGGAAGAGTCACACCATATCATATCAGCGATAATACTTAAACCACCATGAGGATGTCTCAGGTAATTCTAGAGCTGTGCACAGAACCAGCAGACTCAGACCAGCCTTATCCCCATCAAACAACAGGCAATTGCAATCCAATCGACGGCCAAAATGCCGGAACAAAAAAATAGTAATACCTGTTGATTGACGATGTCGAGGTAGGGGCAGTCCCGGCACAGCTCGACCTGCCTGGGCCGCCTCTCCGGAGTTCTTAGCTTCTATTTTCTTCTTTGAAGTTCATAGCTTCGCATGCAGTGTGTTCAAGAGCCATGACATAAACTCTACTGGATCAGATTGTACACCAATCTGAAACTTCTTCTCACTAGCCTTCATAACAGCTTGAAGGAACTCATGTGGACTAACTTGTCCCTTGAAGTTCCTAGCATGCCAAATCTTCCAAGTTAGTTCTCCATACTGATGAACTAGTGGGGATTTGCTATGCTGATAATTTTCAGGTATAAGAAAGAAATTTCTCAAAGGGGTAATCCTCATCAGTGATTGTATTGTGACGTTCACAAAGTCAGTCTCCTTAAGGTTGTTAAGACCAACCTGCAAATTTAATTAGAAAAGTGATTAATAACATATGATAAAATGCATGAATATTTAGCTCTTAAATCACAAGAGCCTAAATGCTTGCTGGTTTCCATCTACAACCAAGGGAATAAAGACAATCTAAAATAGTCCTTAAGTCATACAGTGGCATTCATATAGCACGACTCGGTGGTAAAGTGATGTACAATCAGAATGCAAAAAAGGAGAGCTCGTGACCAAACTATATCTCAGGGCTTCATTGGCATCGTTATGGCTTCTTCAAACAAGTGGTTTTATCAGCTATTTCAAAAAATACTAACTTTTTTTGCTAGGATGGGTAAATATTCCCTTAACTGGAAGGATTCCAGAGCACAACACAAGACAACACAACAAGAGAAAACAAGCCTTTAGAGAGTTTCATAGATACATACCATTCCAGGTAAATAATTGGAGCCATCCAGAGCTCTTGACCATTGCTTGTTCTTGTCCAGAATTTTAACCTACTCTCTTGCAAACCTGCCAAACCATACCAATCAATAAAATGCAGAACTAATTACTGGAGTCAACAAAGGCGACAATAGATTAATGTCAAAAACAAGAATGATCACCTTAGATTAAGAACATGTTGAATATCTTCTAGTGATGGATTATTTATCTCATATCCATCAGGAAGATAGTAAACTTTCTCAGTCTAAAGGTTAATGAAGACATGGTGGCCTGCCTCAAGACTGTGGGTATACACATGCGATTTCAAGGTTAATGAAGACATGGTTGTGCTGGATTAGGAGACACCGAAATAGTGACAATAGCGGGGTGAATAGAACTGGCAAGCAGGCTCAGACCAACCTTATCCCCATCCTACAGAGGGCAATTGCAACCGAATCAACATGTAAAATGCCAGTACCAAAGGATTTCATACCCGTCGGTTGACGGTGTCGAGGTAGGGGTAGTCACGGCGCAGCTCGACCTGCCTGGGCCGCCTCTGTGGAGCCCTCCTCTCGTCCTCCTCCTCATCCTCATTGTCTTCCTCTTCCTCCTCCTCCCGGGGCCGGCCGTTTGTGTGCCCCATCGGTGCCCCGCGCTCCTCCTCCTCGTCTGCGTAGTTGGCGAGCCCCAGCAGCGAGGCGCTCTCCGATTCACCCGCCCTGCGCGGGCGCTTCTCGTCGGCGGCCGCGGGCTCCTCCCCCTCCTCATGCTCGCGCTTCCACACAGGGCACTGGTGCTCCTCCTCGTCTGCGCCCATCGCTGGCCGCCGGGAGGAAGGAGGAGAGAGTAGGGGCGGGCGGAGGAGGAAGGGGAAGGGAGGGGGAGGAGGAGGAGGTGGGGTGTTGCGCGCGGTCGGTGCTCGCCGGAACCGGTCGGCGTGGGTGGGGAGGTGGCGAGGAGATCTTGGGGAGAGGAGCCGGGATGGGGTGGACCGAGGAGATCGTGCGGAGTTCGTGAAAGTGTTTTTTTAGGGATGTGAGAGAGTTTTTTTAGTGGTGGGGTGGGAGTGGATCGGGCCCGGGTGGATGGTGTAGTAGTGGACACGGTTAGTAATAGCATGGGGGTATTACCTACGCTATAACTACCTACTTAGTAGTAGCGCGGGTTTTATACCCCTCGCTACTACTATGGCCTGTTTCAGGGGTATGATGAAGATCATTTAGTAGTAGCGCGGGTTATACCCCTCGCTACTACTATCAACTTAGTAGTAGCGCGGGTTTTATACCCCACGCGACTACTAATTAGCAATAGCGCCCATTTTTAGAATGCGCTACTGATAAACTTCTGTGTATAAGGTTTTCCCTAGTAGTTTCCCCCTAGATATGAATTGCCTGTTGTACTTGAGGGTTATGTTATGGATGAAGAAACTGCTAGAGACTTTTTTGCTTGCAATGATAGATATGATATTAAGAAACTGTTAGCTAAGCTGAATGAAAAGTCTTTGAATGCTAGAATGCAATATGATCCTGCTTTTGCTACTTCACCTATCTGTGTTACTGATAAGGATTATGAATTCTCTGTCGATCCTGAGTTAATTACTTTGGTTGAATCTGGTCCTTTCTATGGTTATGAATCTGAAACTGTTGTGGCACATCTTACTAAATTGAATGATATAGCCACCCTATTTACTCATGAGGAAAAACTTCGTTAGTACTATATTCTTAAGTTGTTTCCTTTCTCGTTAAAGGGTGATGCTAAAATATGGTTTAATTCTCTTGCTCTTGGTTGTGTGTATAGTCCCCAGGATATGATTTACTACTTCTCTGCAAAATATTTCCCTGCTCATAAGAAACAAGCTGCCTTACGGGAAATATTTAACTTTGTGCAAATTGAAGAAGAGAGTCTCCCACAAGCTTGGGGGAGGCTTCTCCAATTACTTAATGCTTTGCTTGATCATCTTGTCAAGAAAAATGAAATACTTGATATCTTTTATAATGGATTAACCAATGCTTCCAGAGACCACCTGGATAGTTGTGCTGGTTGTATTTTCAGCGAAAGAACTATTGAGCAAGCTGAATTGCTATTGAATAATATATTGAGTAATGATTGGACACTTCCTGAACCAACTCCTAAGCCAACTCCGAAGAAAAGGGGTATTCTATTTCTCAGTCCTGAAGATATGCAAGAGGCAAAGAAATCTATGAAAGAAAAAGGTATTAAAGCTGAAGATGTTAAGAATTTACCGCCTATTGAAGAGATACATGGTCTTTATAGCCCGACACAGGTAGTAAAGGTAAATTCTCTCTATAGATTTGATGAAGGTGATATTCCTCATAATAAGTCCGCTAGTCAATGCTTGGATGAGTTTGATAATTTTATTGTTAAACAAGAAAACTTCAATGCTTATGTTGGTAGACAATTGAAACTTAATGCTTATATGGTTGAACACTTGAGTGATTATATGTCTAGGGTTAAAAGTGATCTTAAGCTTATTAGTAAACATGCTTCCGTGGTTACAACTCAAGTAGAACAAGTACTTAAGGCACAAGATGATTTGCTAAATGAGTTAAATAATAAGAATAATGATAATGCTGTTAGAGTTATGACTAGAGGTGGTAAATGACCCAGGAACCTTTGTATCCCGAGGGCCATCCTAAGAGAGATGAGCAAGATTCTCATAGAATTAATACTGATACACCTAGTCCTTCTAATAAAAAGAAAAATAATAATGATATGACTTTGCATGCTTCTAGTGAACCTGTTATTAACACACCAGAGAATCCCAATGATATTTCTATTTCTGTTGCTGAAACACAATCTGGTAATGAACATGAACCTAGTGATAATGTTAAAGATGATGTTCATGTTGATGCTCAATCTAGTAATGATAATGATGTAGGGATTGAACCTGATGTTTATCTTGACAACCCACAATCAAAGAATCAACATTATGATAAGAGAGACTTTGATGCTAGGAAGCACTGTAAAGAAAGAGAACCATGGGTTCAGAAACCCATGCCTTTTCCTCCTAAGCCATCCAAGAAAAAGGATGATGAGGATTTTGAGCATTTTACTGAAATGATTAGACCTATCTTTTTGCGTATGCGTTTGACTGATATGCTTAAAATGCATCCTTATGCTAAGTATATGAAAGATATTGTCACAAATAAAAGAAAGATACCGGAAGCTCAAATTTCCACCATGTTTGCTAATTATACTTTAAGGGTAGAATACCAAAGAAACTTGGAGATCCAGGAGTACCAACTATACCATGGTCCATTAAAAGAAACTATGTTAAAACTGCTTTATGTGATCTTGGAGATGGTGTTAGTGTTATGCCTTTCTCTTTATATCGTAGACTTGATTTGAATAAGTTGACACCTACTGAAATCTCTTTGCAAATGGCTGATAAATCAACTGCTATACCTATCGGTATTTGTGAGGTTGTGACTATTGTGGTTGCAAACATTACTATTTTAACGGACTTTGTTATTCTTGATATTCCCGAGGATGATAGTATGTCGATCATCCTTGGTAGACCTTTTCTGAATACTGCAGGGGCTGTTATTGATTGCAACAAAGGCAATGTCACTTTTCATGTTAATTGTAATGAGCATACGGTAAATTTTCCGAACCTCAAGTTCATAGTATCAATTCTATTGGAAAATCTCAACTATTACCATTGGAGGTTTTGAATTTCCTCTTCCTACTGTCAAAAAGAAATATGATATTCTTATTGTTGGGGACATGCATATCCTCGTTGAGGTAACCTAGTGTTATTTGAAAATTCTCCGGTTTCATGTTATTCGAAAGAGGTTTGTTAATAAGACTTGATCAACCTTTTTAATGGATTCCTTTTGATGAGCATGAGATGGATGATTTTAGAAAGCACAACACTCTGTACCCTCCTTTCACTTTCTGTTATTTAGTTTAAATAAAGAAAAATAGTATTTTCTGTGTAACATCCCAAATTTCCAATTTGGAATGTTTTACAATTATTAGCTAAGCATCTATGCATTTTGATTGAATTGTGTGGCATTTGGAAATTTTTAGAGGCATTTGACTTTTTCTTGAATTTGGATTCAAATTGGCATTTGAATTTCATTTCAAAAAAAAAACCCTGACAAATACTTGTTCAAAAGTATGAGAGGAGCTAAAATGACACTCCAAAAATGTCAGAAGAAAATAATGCCAAAAGTTTGAATTTAAATTTGGATTTATTTGGAATTTCCAAAAAAATGTTTTTTATAAAGTTTTATTTTCGCCTCTGAAAAATAGTTCATCTTTTAGGATTTATTTTTCTGAGAATTTTGATATATATATATATATGCCCTATACAAAAGTATTTCTATTTTCTCTCTCTATATTTATTTTTCTGACTTTATTTTTCAAAAACAAAAAAATGCCTTAGCCGGGCGCCAGGCCAGCAAGCCTAGCCAGCCGGGCCGCAGCCCACTAGCCAGTCGCCAGCCCAGCTGCTCGCGTAGGACGCCCCCAGTGCCGCTCCCCACGCTCGTTCGATCTCCCTCACGTAACTCTCTTTTTTTTCCTCTGACCGCTGGACCCCACCGCATTATCTCCTTCCTCCCAAACAACCTGCGCCGCCTATCTCGCTCGCCGCCTCGCACACGGCTGCGTCTGCGCCCTCACCAAACCCTAGCTAAATTCTTCCCCTCGCCCAAGTAACACGTCCTATAAGTACCCCTACCCGTCCTCTCGCGATCCCCTTCAAAAACCCTCTCTAAAATCCTCCACAGCCGCCGCCATCTCTGTTTCGATCTCGCCCCAGCCACCGCAGTTCACCGCCGTTCTTCTTCACCGGTGAGCCCTCTGCGACTTTTTCTTTCACCAAATCGCTTGCCATCGCCGTGGCCCATCGTTTTCACAAGGTCCGATCCTTGTTTGCCTGCTCCAGCTTCGTCAACGAGCTCGTACGCCTCATCGGAGGACGGGGAGATCACCAGAGGTTCTCGAGCTTGTTGCGCTCACGGTAGCCATCACCAACACCCTCCAACACCACCCCAACGACCCCCTCGCGCCACCACATCTCACCGACCCCTCTGTAGGCGCTCGCGATCCCAGAATCACCGCCTCGCTTGATGCTGACCGCTGCTCCATCACCTCTGTACGTCATCAACGTTGCTGTAAGCCATCGTCCCCTTCATCCATTAGATCGTTATCCAACGCCTCATATTAGATCCTAGCGAAAGGTTAGGTTATTTGCAATAGACTGGTTTTATTTTTGATTAACCCATGGTTTAGATCTATACGGTTTACAGGTTCGGTTTTTTAGTAGCCTGTACTCGTGTTCTGTTAAGTTGAGCCCAAACACAGTATAGCTTCAGATCGCACCTCCTAGGCTTAGTAGCGTCGTCTGTTTTTTTCATTATGTTTTAAAAACAGACCGTATCTCTTAATTTATTTAATATTTTTAGTTTATAGTTTTTTCCCTAGTTTGCAAATTTCCTAAAGTTTCTGTAGAAAATAGGTTAGGCCATGTTTGTGTTTATAAAAATAATTTTATATTAGTTTTAGTCAGATTAGTTTTTCTGCCATAAATTGAGTTAGGATTATTATTTTTTTAGTGATTCTTTTTTGCTACTACTTAGTTTTGACATTGCCAGTAGTAGGAACTTGTTTGGGTATTTTAGATTTAATAAAAAATTAGTTTTAGTCAAAATCAAGTTTTTCTAGTTTATTTAGTTAGCTACTGTTTTCCTACTGTTCTAGTTATTAGATAATTTATTTTTCCTATGCTATAATTTATTTTAGATTAGTTTCTGTAGTTACAGAAGATGAACTTTTATTTACAGTAGAATAATTTTTTATTTTATTTTATTGCCAGTATTGTTTTAGTCATAACATGAGTTATATAATAGCTTTTAATATGATTCACTTTGCCTCTAGTTTGTATGTTGTTTACCTTTCTATTAGTTAGCAAAACCCATGCTTAGGTTCTGTTAAGAATTTTTTTAGTTGTATAAAACTATTTTCCTAGGTGTTGCTTGATGTGGTGAAAACCTTGATTTGCCTTTCCTCGAGTTTTCTTTGGTTTTGGTTTGAGTGCTTGGGTGTTTTACTTTAACTTGTTGTTATGTTATTTGTATTATACTTATTTGTGCTATTGTTTGACTCGGTAGAATTCCCGAAGTGTGAGGCCTGCTATTATGAGTTGCTAGCTTTCGAAGAACGTCAGCCAAGCAAGTCATTTGATCATGTTTTTACAATACCTATGATTTTATTGCATTAGAATTATTCCTTCCCCACCATGCATGTAGTAGGAGAATTTTAAGTGATGTCATTGAGTAGTATCATGAGGTAGGATGAACCCATTCCCCTTGTTACCAATGCCCGGGACGATGTAGTTGATTGCTATGCTTTTCGTAGGTCGGGTTGGTTGAGTGTTTCATAAGGGAGATGTGAGAGCCAAGATGATGACAACCCCATGACTTCAAGCTCAAGATGGACTTCAAAATTCACTATTGGGTGGAGGACGGTTGATGGGCACCATGGAGAAACCAGCGGATGGCCGGGATGCATGGAGAAGCGCCATGACATCTTGCGGAAAGCTTCACCCAGCCACGAAGAGACGGATGGATACCCCATTGACCGGAAGCTTACCTGTGCAGCCGCAAGCCATTGTGGGCTCTGGCTTGATCGGACCTAGGCGTGACTCTGGCTGGACGGTGCTACGAGATGTAGAAGAACAGTAGGATTGGTTGGGCACCGGCAGTGGCCCAGAGGAACTCTTCGGAAGACCCTATTTCGTTCGTCCCGTCTTCAAACACCAAGTAGTGCGAAGACTTAAAGGAGGGAATTCTTGCGGGTAAAGTGCACAAACCTCTGCAGAGTGAAGACCTAGTCGATTAGCCGTGTCCCCGGTTACGGATAGTTTGAGCCTCTGGAACTTGGAGTATTTCGGATATCTCAACACCGAACTTAATAAATTAATTGAGGGTTTATTTAATAATTAGGAATGAGACATTGGTTGGCGGAACCATCTCAATAACTACCAACATTTTGAAGTAATTGCAAATGAGCCCTTTGTTGTAGGAAAAAACTGGCTTTTTCGCAAAACCGTGAAACTTAGATCCCCACAGCCAAATTGCATATAGTATTAGAAAATTTATTGTTGTTCTCTCTTCATGACTTGCTGGCATATTCAAAAATGCTGACCTACACGGCTGCAACGTCTTATGTTGCAGAGGAGTTTTCTGATCAGGAGTGAGGCTAGGATCCACGCTTGGTGATTGCCCTATGGAGTCGGATGGACTCGCTATTCATCTATGCTTCCGCAGCTTTATTTAGTTTATTTCTCATGAGTTGGCCTTCAAGCGAATTTATTATCATGTAATAAAGACTCGATACGAGAATCGTGTAATAAATTCAAGTGTGGTTGAACTTTGAATCTTTGCATCGATGTACTGTGTGTGCCAACATGATCTTGGGATGGTACAGCTACACAGAGACTTGACCGATTTCGGGTCAGGTCGCTACATTCTGTCTGTTTTCTGAATTATCCTTGCAACAAAAAAATACCCGGAAAATAGAAGTTCTCCAAATGCCCTAAAAATTTAGTATGATTTTTTATAGAATATTTGAGAATTTCTGGCACTGAGAACACACCAGGGGATGCACCAGTGAGCCACGAGGGTGGAGGGCGCGCCCTACCCCCCTGGGCGTGCCCCCTGCCTCGTGGGCCCCACGTGGCCCCCCTCCACTTATTCCAGCATCCATCCACTTCGTCTTCCTCCAGAAAAAATCATCCCGTAGCTCAAACTCGTGTTCTTGCTCATTTTTCTGCCATTTTCGATCTCCTTATTCAAAGCTCCATTCATAAAACTGCTTTGGTGGATTGTTCTTCGGTATGTGACTCCTCCAACGGTCCAATTAGTTTTTGTTCTAGTGCTTTATTTATTGCAAATTTTTGCTGCTGGGTGACGCTGTTCTTGAGCTTGCATGTCAAATTTATATGGTCAAAAGTAGTTTTAATGGATGATATAATCTCTAGGCACTTGTGGGAGTAGTTGCTATCAATCTTGTTGAGTTTGGTTCACTTTTATTTTGAGTCACTAAAAATTCAGAAATTCTTAGAGGAAGAAAAATGTTGAGGAGATTTTTTAGAGGCTCCTCGAGCCGGGGTTCAAAGGAAAAGGAGAATGAAGAGAATGAAAAACCCAAGTACAACCTTCCTCGCACCATGGAGGTCCGACCGTGTGAATGGCCATGTGATGCATTCTTGAAGGCAACCAGAATTTATGAGGATTTCTATTACTTGGCTGAGAATGCAGACATCACCGACTTTCTCCATGATAAGTGTGATCAGTATCTCCTACTCACTAATACTTTCATGCAAAATTTTCATTTTCATGCTAGGAGATTGCCACCCTCGGTAGAATTTTATTTATATGATGAGTATAAGGAGATGTCGCTCTATGATTTTTGTGAGGTTTGCAAATTACCTTTTGAGGGCAGCGTCAAAGAACCACATCCTAGTGATGTGGGAGATTTTATTAATGAAATTAATGTAGGGGAAAGGAGAAAAGTGTCGGGTGCAACAACTACTAGTATACATTTTCCTGTGCTAGTAGATGTTTAATTGGTTGCAAGAACAGTGGGGGGCTCAGTGCTCCTGATCTTGCCATTTTGCGCCATGCTTTACTTCGTGATAAAACTTCCAGTTTAGGCGCTATGGTTGCTAAACGGTTGAGTTTGAACTGTACGAAGGGCCCCATTTTTGGAGGTATCTATGCTGCTTCGTGTCTTGCTAAATATTTTTGAGATACCTATTAGACACTAGGAGAAAGAATAAAAGGTGTTGCCCATTATTTACTTAGATTATCAAAGTATGGTAGCACATGATTTTCTTTGCTTGCTAAGGAAAAGTGACTCATTTATAACCTACTAGTATTTAGTGAAAAGACTTGTCGGATTATTACCTTTCCTGCACCTTCTTTGTTTAATATTCATTTAGGCACGTACCTCATCATGCCCGCAGACATTCAGGCATACTAGGAGCGGACACGAACACCAGATCCTGAGCCAGAGCCATCACCTGATCCATATCAGTAGTCTATTTATCAGTGGGATCCGCAGGAGCTCACTAACCAGTGGAACCCAAGGATCCTCCTCGCTACACCGGAGAGGGCTACTTTGATCCATGGGCTTAGACCAACTTACGCCAAAAGCCTAAGCTTGGGGGAGTACGTATTTCTCATCAACATTACATTCATGTTCACACACTCATTCTAGTTGTCGGTGCTCATACTTTTTCATTGTATTATCCATGCTAGTTATTTTCTTTTTCTTCTTTCTTCTTGTGTGTTTGAAAAACTTTGAGAAAAACCAAAAAAAAATAGTTACAACTTTTAGCTAGTTTACTTTCCATGCTTAGTAGTAGTAATTAAATAAGAAAATCCCAAAAGATTTCTCGTTCTTCCTTTGCTTGTTGGGAGCTTTCCCGTGTAAATAGTTTTCCTCGTTCTTTGAAATTATTTTCTTTTCTTTGGGGGTCGAGAGGAGAAGACCACGATGAAAATGATGAGTGACTCTCATGTGCATTATTGTTGATCTAACAAAGAGCCCATATTACCTTGTATTCTCCTTTTAATAGATGTTTGCAGATAGCAGCTTAGTCCAATGCACGTGCACTATTATTATTATCCACACCGTTTGGTCGTGCAAGTGAAAGGCAATAATGACGATATATGATGAAATGATTGAGATGAGGAAAAGTTGGTACGAACTTGACCTATCTTGTTTTTGTAAATATGATTAGTTCATCGTTCCTGATTCAGCCTATTATCAATGAAACATGTTCGCAATGACAACTAGAGATTATAGTTACTCATGCCATGCTTAATTAGCTAGGAGTTTATAATGGTTTACCTTGCGTGCCAACATACTATTAAAATGGTTGTGATGTAGTATGATAGGGTGGTATCCTCCTTTGAATGATTCAAGTGGCTTGACTCGGCACATGTTCACGCATGTAGTTGAAACAAAATCAACATAGCCTCCATGATATTTATGTTCATGGTGATTATATCCTACACATGCTTGCACTCATTGTTGGTTAATCTTAATGCATGTTTATGGCTGTGTCACTCTCTAGTTGGTCGCTTCCCAGTCTCTTTCTAGCCTTCACTTGTACTAAGCGAGAATACTACTTGTGCATCCACTTCCATAAACCCCAAAGTTGTTCTATATGAGTCCACCATACCTACCTATATGTGGTATTTACCTGCCATTCCAAGTAAATTTCCATGTGCCAAACTCTAAACCTTCAAATGAAATTCTATTTTGTATGCTCGATATTGCTCATGTATCAACTAGGGTTGTCTATATCTTCCATGCTAGGTAGGTTATTCTCATGATGAGTGGACTCCGCTCATCATTCACGAGAAAATGGTCGGTAACCGGGATGCCCAGTGCCATGCTCAAATCAAATCAAAATAATTGCAAATAAAACTCCCCCAGGATTGTTGTTAGTTGGACGGTACCCATTGTTTCGGACCAGCCATGGAATGTGCTTGTTGGTGGTGGGGGAGTATAAAATTTACCATTCTATTTGGGAACCGCCTATAATCTACGTAGCATGGAAGATATCGAGATCTCTTGATTGTTATGTTGACAATGAAAGTATACCGCTCAAAATATTATTTATCTCTGTTTCAAAACTCGAGCTCTGGCACCTCTACAAATCACTGCTTCCCTCTATGAAGGGCCTATCTATTTACTTTTATGCTGAGTCATCATCCTCTTATAAAAAGCACTAGTTAGAGAGGACCACTTTCATTTGTATTCATTGTTATTAATTGATACCAAGTATGACTGTATCTCTTTTGCCATGAATTAAAATGTCTAGTCAGCCCTTGATCTTCAGGGGTGCTCTGCATTTATGTTTTGCGGTCTCAGAAAGGGCTAGCGAGATACCATCTTGTTATATCATTTCATGATTGTTCTGAGAAAGTGTTGTCATCCGAGATTTATTATTATTACTCGCTATTTAATTATGCCATTGATATGAGTAAACTTGAGACCTAAATGTTATTGTGAATATGGTTCGTTCATAATCTTTGCTGAAAACTTGAATGTTGGCTTTACATATTTGCAACAGCAATATCAAACAGAGTTTGTAAAAGTTTTCCTTTATCACTTTCAGTTTGTCAACTGAATTGCTTGAGGACAAGCAATGGGTTAAGCTTGGGGGAGTTGATACGTCTCCAACGTATCTACTTTTCCAACTCTTTTGCCCTTGTTTTGGACTCTAATTTGCATGATTTGGATGGAACTAACCCGGACTAACGTTGTTTTCAGCAGAACTGCCATGGTGTTATTTTTGTGAAGAAATAGAACTTCTCGGAATGACCTTAAACTTCACGGACATAACTTTTGGAATTAATAAAAAATACTGGAGAAAGAATCAGCTGAAGGGGCCCAACACCCTGGTCATGAGGGTGGGGCGCGCCCTACCCCCTGGGCGTGCCCTCCTACCTCTTGGCTCCTCTGGACCTCCACCGATCTCAACTCCAACTCCATATATTCACGTTCGGGGAGAAAAAAAATCAGAGAGAAGGATTCATCGCGTTTTATGATACGGAGCCGCCGCCAAGCCCTGTTCTTCCTCCGGAGGGCTGATCTGGAGTCCGTTCAGGGCTCTGGAGAGGGGAATCTGTCGCCATCGTCATCATCAACCATCCTCCATCACCAATTTCATGATGCGCACTACCGTGCGTGAGTAATCCCATCGTAGGCTTGTTGGGCGGTGATGGGTTGGATGAGATTTACCATGTAATTGAGTTACGTTTGTTAGGGTTTGATCCCTAGTATCCATTATGTTCTAAGATTGATGTTGCTATGACTTTGCCATGCTTAATGCTTGTCATTAGGGACCGAGTGCCATGATTTCAGATCTGAACCTATTATGTTTTCATGAATATATGAGTGTTCTTGATCCTATCTTGCAAGTTATAGTCACCTACTATGTGTTACGATCTGGCAACCCAGGAGTGACAATAGTCGGGACACTTCCCGGTGATGACCGTAGTTTGAGGAGTTCATGTATTCACTAAGTGCTAATGCTTTGGTTTGGTTCTCTATTGAAAGGAGGCCTTAATATCCCTTAGTTTCCATTAGGACCCCGCTGCCATGGAAGGGTAGGACAAAAGATGGCATGCAAGTTCTTTTCCATAAGCACGTATGACTATATTCGGAATACATGCCTACATTATATTGATGAACTGGAGCTAGTTCTGTGTCGCCCTATGTTATAACTATTGCATGATGAATGCTATCCGACATAATTATCCATCATTGATCATTGCCTATGAGCTTTCCACATACTGATCTTTGCTAAGTTACTTCTTCGTTGCCACTGTTACGATTGCTACAAAACTGCTACTGTTACTTTTACCATTGTTACCGTCACTTCCATACTACTTTGCTACTAAATACTTTGCTACATATATTAAGTCTTTCAGGTGTGGTTGAATTGACAACTCAGCTGCTAATACTTGAGAATATTCTTTGGCTCCCCTTGTGTCGAATCAATAAATTTGGGTGGAATACTCTACCCTTGAAAACTGTTGCTACCCCCTATATTTGTGGGTTATCAGCACCAAGGAGGGCCAAAAGATGATTTCAACTTTGCAAGACATATGAGGGGTGCAAACCTAGCAAGTTCCTCCATAAAGTCCCATTTTAGCTCAACTTCGTTGAATGGATAAGAAACCATAGAACAAAAACATAGCATCACATCATCCTATCCGTAGGACATTGTCGAGACCTAGATGAAATGAAGACAAAATAAGACCAATGATCTAGCCCTGAACTGAAGCTCCACACGCTCTCTAGCGATGCCAAACAACATCGCTGGAATAGGGACATGACATAGAGGACTTGTTCCTCACCATCGATAGTGCCATCGTCTCACCACCATGACCAAGAGGTTTAGACTTCATCCTAAGGAAAGATAGGGTGACCAAAAAATATAGACATAATCTAGACCAGGGTTCCCAACACCTCGTTGGCGCCTGACGGCAACCGGAGGCAAGAGGAACCAACTGCAGCGATGCCCTTAAGAGGGAAACCTAGTGCCTTTTTTTCTTGGGGGCAAGAGGCGGTTGGTGTTGGTGATTCAAGGTCTCCGGGATATCTCTTAACTATCGTCAAAGTATAAATTTATTTGTCATGTATATACAGATATTATTGCCCTTGAAGTATGAAAACTATTTAGGTTTGGTCTCTTGTCCATTCTTTTATATGGGTCACTTCTCCAATTGAAGTCGTTCATCACAATGACACCAGTAAGTTCACACGAATAGCCAAGTCAGCCAAAAATGCACAAAACAGATAAATGTATGAAGGCATGAAAACAAAGAGAATGTTTTCTGGAAATTGCTAAATTCAAAGAAAATAGAGAAAGATGCCGTGAAATAAAATTATACATGAAAACAAGGGGGAGACATCATGAATAATCTTGAAATCAAGGATTTTAAAAAGTTGAACAAGGAAAGCCTTTTGAATTTTATAGAAATCCATAGTTTATAGGGAGTAATTTTTG
>NC_041391.1:198883908-198906430 GCF_002162155.2 Triticum dicoccoides | reverse complement strand
CTTAAAACATTGGTGTTGGTTGGGCTACCAAGTTGTGACGCCCCCGATTCAATCGTACACTCATCATACACGCAAACGTGTATGATCAAGATCAGGGACTCATGGGAAGATATCACAACACAACTCTAAAAGTAAAATAAGTCATACAAACATCATATTACAAGCCAGGGGCCTTTATGGCTCGAATACAAGTGCTCGATCATAAACGAGTCAACAGAAGCAACAATATGTGAGTACATACATAAGTTAAACAAGTTGCGATAAGATGGCTAGCACAAACTGGGATACAAATCATAAGAGACGCATGCCTCCTGCCTGGGATCCTCCTAAACTGCTCCTGGTCGTCGACGGCCTGAATGTAGTAGTAGGAACCATCGGTGTAGTAGGGGTCGTTGTCCATGGTGGCGTCTGGCTCCTGGGCTCCAGCATCTGGTTGCGGCATCCAAGAAGAAGATGAAAAGGGAGAAAAGAGGGAGCAAAGCAACCGTGAGTACTCATACAAAGTACTCGCAAGCAAGGATCTACACTACATATGCATGGGTAACTGTGTAAAGGGGCAATATCGGTGGACTGAACTGCAGAATGCCAGAATAAGAGGGGGATAGCTAGTCCTATCAAAGACTACGCTTCTGGCAGCCTCCATCTTGTAGCATGTAGAAAAGAGTAGATGGTAGGTTCACCAAGTAACATCACATAGTATAAACCTACCCGGCGATCCTCCCCTCATTGCCCTATGGGAAAGTGATCACCGGGTTGTCTCTAGAACTTGTCTGGGTGTGTTTTATTAAGTATCCGGTTCTAGTTGTGATAAGGTCGAGGTACAACTTCGGGTCGTCCATTTACCGAGGGACACGACTATTCGAATAGATAAACTTCCCTGCAGGGGTGCACCACATAACCCAACACGCTCGATCCCTCTGGTCGGACACACTTTCCTGGGTCATGCCCGGCCACAGAAGATCAACATGTCGCAGCCCTACCTAGGCACGACAGAGAGGTCAGCACACCAGTCTAAATCCTAAGCGTGCAGGGGTCTGGTCCCATCGCCCATTGCACACCTACACATTGCATGGGCGGACGGAAGCAGACCTAGCCTCCGTAATACAAGAGCAGGTGTTCCAGTCCAATCCGGCACGCGCCGCTCAGTCGCTGACGTCAAGAAGGCTTTGGCTGATACCACGACGTCGAGTGCCCATAACTGTTCCCACGTAGTTAGTTAGTGCGTATAGGCCAGTGGCCAGACTCAGATCAAATACCAAGATCTCGTTAAACATGTTATTATGAAGTAACCACGAACGCCGACTAGGGACCAGGCCCACCTCTCACCTAGGTGGTCTTAACCTGCCCTGTCGCTCCGCCACAAAGATCCACTCAGAGGGCCGTTGGGACAAATGTCCTTTTAGACCCAATCCGTGAATCACTCGCGGGTACTCTTTGAGCCGACCCGACTTTAGTCACCACATGAATAGTATGTATTATGTATAGTATATACCCGTGATCACCTCCTGAGTGATCACGGGCCGATAGTATAGCATGACAGACAGACAAGAATGTAGGGCCACTGATGGTAAACTAGCATCCTATACTAAGCATTTAGGATCGTAGGTAAGGTATCAACAACTGTAGAAACAATGATAGGTTATGCAACAGAATACGGATAACCAAAAGCAGTAACATGATACACTACTCTAATGCAAGCAGTAGAGAGAAGGAATAGGCGATATCGGGTGATCAGGGGGGAGGCTTGCCTGGTTGCTCAATCAAGAAGGAGGGGTCGTCACCTCAGTAGTCGACTGGGGCAGCAACGGCGTCAGTCTCGCTGTCTAACGAGAGAAGAGGGGGAAGAAACAATAAATATAATGCAAACATATACATGACGATGCATGACATGACAATGAGCGGTGCTAGGTGTGCCCTAACACGGTAGTACGTGTTACTGGCGAACGGGGAAAACATCCGGGAAAGTATTCCCGGTGTTTGACGTTTTCAGAGAGATGAACCATAGCTGAAATGTTGCATGTTCACTATGCTAGGGACGTATGGTTGACAAACGGACCGCGCATTCGGATTCATCTCGTCGTTCTGAGCAACTTTCATGTACAAAGTATTTTCATCCGAGCTACAGTTTATTTTATATTAATTTTCAAAGTTTTAATCAATTTCTAAATTATTATTTATTAAATTAATTCGAAAATTATCATTATTGCATCAGCATGACGTCAGCTGTCAACAGGGGTGTTGACTGGGTCAAGCTGACGTGTGGGTCCTGCATGTCATAGACTAAGACCAACTAATCAGGTTTAGTTAGTCTAACTAAATGATTAGGTTTATTAATTACAATTAATTAGATTAATTAATTTACTTACTTACTTAATTAATTTTTAAAATCCCTTTTTTAATGTTCTAGGGGCGTGGGCCCCACATGTCAATGGGCCGGGGGGGCCTTAGCGGGCGCGCGCGTTACGGGCATCGGGCGCAGCCCGATCTTGCGCAGCAGGCGCCCGATGCCTGCCCGGGTCGGGGCGAGACCGTGGCCATGGCGGGGCACGACACCGGTCAGGGACGGGGGTGTGCCACGGCGGATGTGTGCGGCAGGCAGTGCGGTCGCGGGCGACGTGGCGGAGCCGGGGTAGCAGGCAGAAGGGCGAGTGGGGGCAGACGACTAGGCGTGGCGGCCGCACGCGCAGGCAGCGGCAGGCGCAACAGGATGGCAAAGCCAGGGGCACGCGTGCGAGCGCGAGCAGCCAGGGTGGCGCGGGAGGAGGAAGACTCGTGGCGGGGGAGGCACAGGTCGGGGCGGACGGAGACGACGCGCGGCAGGCGGGGCTGGACGAAGAGGGGTGGCAGGGAAGGAGCGGGCTCATGGTCAGGGGAGAGCCGCGGGTCGACGTGGTGGCGGGGCTGGTAGTACACGACAGGAGCACGGGCGGCGTGCGCGGGCACGGCCTGGCGTAGCAGGAGAGGTGCGGGAAGCTACGGTCGAAGCGGACGGCGCGAGCGCCGGGTGGGGCGGGGTCGCGGTGAGCGTGGCCGGGGCGATGTAGAGCGTGGCCGACGCGGCCGTGGTGAGCGCGGGCGGGCGCGGTGGCTGTGCACGGTGGGCACGGGGTGACGGGGAAGGAGGAGGAGAGGAGAGGGCGCTCACGAGGGAGTGGTAGGGTACGGGGCAGTGGGGCGCGGGGAGGAGGTCGGGGACGACGACAACGTGGTGGCTGCAGCGAGGAGGAGTTGAGGGCGACGGGGCGGCGGGTGATGCAGTGTCGAGGCGGCATAGTCAAGGATGCGAGCTCCGATCTGATCTGGATCCGTGGTGGTTGGGTTAGGGCTTCAGGGTGTGGGGGGATAAGGGAGTGAGGGGGTGACCTGGGCCGGTTGGGCCGGCCTGGCTAGCAGCTGGGCCGACTAGCCGAGTGGAGGGGATTTCTCTTTCTTTTTTTCTGACTTTGTCTTTTTCTTTTTGTTTACATTTTTCTTTTCTGTTTTAATTCATTTTAAGTATTTAGGCTTTTTATAAAAACATGGTTTCTTCACCATAAATACCTAGGCATTAATTGACACACTCCAAACATTTTAGTTTTAAAGTTTGAATTTTTTTATGTTTGTCAGTAATTCAAATTCAAATTTGAATTGTTTTAATTAACGCGGGATTAGCAACAGTAATCAGAGGTGATGTGGCATCATTAGCATAGGTTTACTATAGTTTAATTATCCGGGCGTTACAAATCTCCTCCACTACAAGAAATCTCATCCCAAGATTTAGGAGGTAGAAGGAAACAGTGCGGGGTATTCATCTCACAGGCGATCCTCGCGTTCCCAAGTGGCTTCATCATCAGAGTGACGTGACCACTGGACCTTGAGGAACTTGATCGCCTTCTGGCGTGTGCGGCGTTCAGCTTGGTCGAGAATGCAGACCATATGCTCTTTATAGGAGAGGTCCTATTGCAACTCGTGCACTTCATGATCCACTACTCGGATTGGGTCCTTGAAGCAGTGGCGGAGTTGTGACACGTGCAACACATCATGAACCTGAGAAAGGTTCGGCGGAAGCTCCAGTTGGTATGCCACTTTTCCACGCCTTTCTAGAATAGTGAAAGGACAAATATAGCGAGGAGCTAGCTTGCCCTTGATCTCGAAGCGGTGATCACCCTTCATTGGTGTGACTCGAAGATAAGCCTTTCGCCAGGTTGATAGACCATGTCTTTATGATGACGGTCATACTGACTCTTCTAACATGACTGAGCAATCTTGAGATTCTCGCGAATAATGCGGACTTGCTCTTCAACATGTTGGATAATATCCGGACCAAAGAGTGGATGTTCCCTAGTTTCTGACTAGTTCAGAGGGGTTCAGCACTTTCGTCCATATAACATTTCGAAGGGGCCCATCTTCAAACTAGCTTGATAGCTATTATTATAAGAGAACTCAACATATGGGACAGATTCCTCCCATTTCTTGCCGAAGGAAATAACACAAGCTCGAAGCATGTATTCGAGAACTTGGTTGACGCGTTCAACTTGCCCTTACGACTGAGGATGAAAAGCGATGCTGAAAGACAGATGAGTCCCCATAGCTTCTTGGAAACTTGCCCAGAATCATGAAGTGAATAAACTACCACGGTTTGAACTGATTACTAGTTGAATACCGTGAATTGAAACAATTCTGGACATGTAGAGGGTTGCTAGCTGACTAGCAGTGATTGTTTCTTTGACAGCCAGAAAATGTCCAACTTTAGAAAGCCGGCCAATGACGACAAGAATAGCATCATTACCTTTCTGTGATTTGGGAAATCCAGTGACAAAGTCCATTTCAACATGGTCCCATTTCCATTTAGGAATAGAGATAGGTTGCAGAGTTCCAACAGGCCTTTGATGTTCTGCTTTGATACGATGACAAACGTCACACTCAGCAACATAACGAGCAATGTCTTGCTTCATATTAGACCACCGGAATCTCCAACGAATGTCTTGGTACATCTTGGTGCTACCGGGATGAATAGACAAAGGTGTATCATGAGCTTATTTCATAACCTTATGACTCATATCCAGGTTATGTTTTGAAGGGACCACTAGGCGACCTTTAAAAAAGTGCCAGTATCACCAATAGTGAAGAACGAGGGCCTTCCTTCTTCGAGGTAGCGCTTAATCTTGTGGGCTTGAGAGTCATACTTCTGCAACGTCTTGATGCTTTCCACGAGATCTGGTTTAGCAACCAGGGTATTGAGAGAACCCTGGGAAACAACATGGAGGTTCATTTTGTGGCACTCAAGAGGAGGGGGAACGAGTGCACCAGGAGGAACAATATGGAGGTTCAGCTTTCTGAATTCTTTAACAAGCGAGGGCTGAACTTTGTGAACCTGGAGGTGGTTGCAGTAAGACTTGCGGCTCAAGGCATCAACCATTACATTAGCCTTGCCTGGAGTATAGGAAATACCCAAGTTAAATTATGCTACAGTTTCCATCCATCTCTGCTAACGGAGGTTCAGGTTTGGCTGAGTAAACAGATACTTCAGACTTTGGTGTTCAGTGAAGATCTCACAATGATTACCGAGAAGGTAATGTCACCACTATTTCAGTGCATGTATAATAGCAGCAAGCTCGAGGTCGTGAACTGGATAGTTCTCTTCGTGAGGGCACAATTGATGAGAGTCATAAGCAATCACTTTGTGCTCTTGCATTAGGACAACGCCTAAGCCTTGACGTGAAGCATCACAATAAATGATGAAGTCCTTCTTAGTATCTAGAGAAGCAAGCACTAGGGCAGAGGTCAGCTTGTCTTTGAGCTCCTGGAAACTTTCTTTACACTTTTCTGTCCACTGGAACTTGATGCCCTTATGCAACAGGTTAGTCAGAGGTCTAGCAATCTTGGAGAAGTTCTCTACGAATTGATGGTAATAGCTGGCGAGCCTGAGAAAACTTCTGACTTGCTTGACATTCTTCGGAGGCGTCCAATTGAGAATAGCCGTAACTCGTTCGGGGTTGAGGGCAATACCATCCTTAGAGATGACATGGCCAAGATAGGTTACTTCGGGTAGCCAGAATTCACACTTGGAGAACTTGGCATAGAGTTGATGCTCTCTAAGCTTTTCCAGAACAAGACGAAGATGTTCAACATGTTCTTCTTTATTCTTGGAATATACAAGGATATCATCCAAATAAACCACGACAAACTTGTCAAGGTATTCCATGAATATGTAGTTCATTAGACGAGAGAAAGTTGCTGGAGCATTGGTTAAGCCGAAAGACATGACGGTGTACTTGTATGAACCATATCGAGTCACGAAGGCGGTCTTTGGGATACCCTCTTCACGAACACGGATCTGGTGGTAACCCAACCTCAAGCCGAGTTTGGAGAACACTGATGAACCAGCCAGTTGATCATACAGATCATTGATCCGAGCAAGAGGCTATTTGTTCTGAATGGTAGCTAGGTTAATAGGACGGTAGTCTTGGACCAATCGGTTTGTCCCATCCTTCTTCTTGACAAACAGAGAAGGTGCTCCCCAAGGAGAGCAACTTGGGCGAATGAAACCACTTCAAAGAGATTTGTGGACTTCCTCCTTAAGCTCAGTGAGCTCATGCGGCGGCATCTTGTAGGGTCGTTTGGCTATAGGAGTGGTGCCTAGTTTCAAGTCGATTATGAATTCGACAGCTCTAGCAGAGGGAATCCCTGGAAGTTCTTCAGGAAAGACATTGAGGAATTCACGTACGAAGGGAATGTCTTCAATGCCCTCGAGTGGTGTAACGTTCAATGCATTCAACACATAAAGCCTTGCCTCGGCATTCTGAACCAGACAAGCATTGTAGCTTATTATTTCATCGGAAGGGTGTAGAAGATGGACGGTCTTAGTGGCGCAAACTATAGAAGCAGTATGCACTTTCAACCAATCCATTCCCAGAATGATATCAATGTTACATGACTTCAATACGATGTGAGAGACAAGGAATTCCAGTCCTTCGATTTCAATGGGGAACTCATTGCAAATCATGGAGGTTCGACATTGGCCCGCAGGGGTGTGTACTAATAGCGAAGTGTTCATGTCCTTACATTTAATGTCGTGCAAGCAAGAACAATCTTCTAACATGAATGAATGCAATGCACGAGTATCAAATAAAACGGATGCTGGTACTGAATTTACAAGGAGTGTACCCATCATAGTAGCAGGCTTGTCCTGAGCTTCATTCAGATCAACGTGGTTGGCATGAACACGAGCATAAGGCCTGGCATTGTTGTTGCGATGCTGATTGTTTCCACGGCTAGCTGCTGGAAGGGCCAGTTGATTCTGGTTCTGGTTGCATTCCCTAGCATGGTGACCTAGACGGCCACATCTGAAGCACAAACCATCATTGGGATTGGGAGCAGGAGCTCGTGGTGGTGCAGTTCGAAGTCTTGGCTGCCTAGGTGGTGGAGGAGGTAGACGACACTACAAAAAAAAAGACACATCCATGACATTTTGGGCCGAATGATTTTTTTTCTGTCATGCTTATGACACTTCTATGACGATAATTGTGACAAAACCCGGTATCATCATAGATGTGGTGGGATCCTACTTCTATGACAAAAAAATCATGACAGAAAATGGGCTTTTCATCCTAGGCAGGCCGAAGATTGATACGTCTCCAACGTATCTATATTCTTGATGTATTCATGCCATGTTTATAGTATTTCTACATGATTTTGGTATGATTTGAGTAGAACTAACCCAGACCGACGTTGTTTTCAGCGGAACTACTGTGGTGTTGTTTTTGTGCAGAAGTAAAAGTTCTCAAAATGCGCTGAAAATCAACAGAGATTTTTTCTGGAAAATATAAAAAATATTGGAACGAAGAGTTACCAGAGGGGAGTCGGGGCCCACGAGGGTGGAAGGCGCCCCCACCCCCTGGGGCACGCCCCTGTGTCTCGTGGACTCTCCGTGGCCCCGCTGACTTGTTCTCAATGCCAATCTCTCCTATAAATCCCCAAACCTCCAGAAAATAACCTAGATCAGGAGTTCCGCCGCGGCAAGCCTCTATAGCCACCAAAAACCAATAGGACCCTATTCCGGCACCCTGTCGGAGGGGGAATTATCACTGGTGGCCATCTTCATCATCCCCGCGCTCTCCATGACGAGGAGGGAGTAGTTCACCCTCAGGGCTGAGCTATGTACCAGTAGCTATGTGTTTGATCTCTCTCTCTCTCTCTTTCTCGTGTTCTTGATTTGGCATGATCTTGATCTATCACGAGCTTTGCTATTATAGTTGGATCTTATGATGTTTCTCCCCCCTACCTTCTTGTAATGGATTTAGTTTTCCCTTTGAAGTTATCTTATCGGATTGAGTCTTTAAGGTTTTGAGAACACTTGATGTATGCCTTGCGTGAGATACCCGTGGTGACTATGGGGTATTCTATTGATCCACTTGATGTGTGTTTTGGTGATCAAATTGCAGGTTCCATGACCTTGGGAATCTATGCATAGGGGTTGGCACACGTTTTCGTCTTGATTCTCTGGTAGAAACTTTGGGGCACTCTTTGAAGTTCTTTGTGTTGGTTTGAATAGATGAATTTGAGATTGTGTGATGCATATCATATAATCATACCCACGGATACTTGAGGTGACATTGGAGTATCTTGGTGACATTAAGGTTTTGGTTGATGTGTGTCTTAAGGTGTTATTTTACTATGAACTCTAGGGCTGTTTGTGACACTTATAGGAATAGCCCAATGGATTGATTGGAAAGAATAACTTTGAGGTGGTTTCATACCCTACAATAATCTCTTTGTTTGTTCTCCGCTATTAGTGACTTTGGAGTGACTCTTTATTGCATGTCGAGGGATTGTTATATGATCCGATAATGTTATTATTGTTGAGAGAACTTGCACTAGTGAAAGTATGAACCCTAGGCCTTGTTTCGAAGCATTGCAATACCATTTCTGCTCACTTTTACCATTAATTACCTTGCTGTTTTTATATTTACAGATTACAAAAACCTATATCTACCATCCATATTGCACTTGTATCACCATCTCTTCGTCGAACTAGTGCACCTATACAATTTACCATTGTATTGAGTGTGTTGGGGACACAAGAGACTCTTTGTTATTTGGTTGCAGGGTTGTTTAAGAGAGACCATCTTCATCCTACGCCTCCCATGGATTGATAAACCTTAGGTCATCCACTTGAGGGAAATTGGCTACTGTCCTACAAACCTCTGCACTTGGAGGCTCAACAATGTCTACAAGAAGAAGGTTGCGTAGTAGACATCAAGCTCTTTTGTGGCGCCATTGCCGGGGAGGTAAGTGCTTGAAGGTATATCTTTAGATCTTACAATCAAATCTTTTAGTTTCTTGTTTTATCACTAGTTTAGTTTATAAAACAAAACTACAAAAAATGGAATTGAGGTGGCCACATATGCTTCATCTTTTTAATATCTTTTTGTGAAAATGATGGAAAGGAAAATTGTGCTCAAGTGTTAGAAGAAGAAATCTATAAAATGTTTGGCACTAAATCTTTGAATGATGAGCATGATTGCAATGTTGTTAGTATGAATTCCTTGAATATCCATGATGCTAATGATATGGAAAGGTACAAGCTTGGGGATGCTATGTTTGATGAAGATGATATTTTTAGTCCCCCAAGTTTTGATGAGAAAATATATTATGATGATAGCATGCCTCCTATTTATGATGATTATATTGATGAAAGTGGGTATGGAAGAGTATCAACTTTAATAAGTAATGATCCCACTATTTTTGAGGGTGTTGAATCTTTCACAATATTGTTAAAAGTGGATTTGGAGAGCTCATGACTTTATTTAGTGATGAATCCACTATTTCGGAAGAGGTTCCAATTGATTATGTGAACAAAGTTGCTATCTATAATGAATATTGTGATGACATGTATGCTATAAAGAATAAGGGATAATTAGATTTATGCCCCTAGTTGTGTCCCACTCGTCTGTTTTACCCCTAATTCCCAAAAGTCACCGGTTCTGTCCAAGTCACTTTGCTCCTCTTATGCTTTTGACCTTTGATCGTTTGACCGTCAGTTTGAAAACTTCATAACTAATTCATACTAAATCAGAAAAATGCAAATAAGATACCAAAATGTTCAGAAAAACATCACCTATATGTCAGTGTCATTTGCATTCATGAAAAAAGTGTTGGAAAGTGCCCATCCGAGTTTTAGCTCTTATGCTACCACCATGAATAGAAAAATCTAAAAAAATTCAAAAAAATTCAAAAAAATGGTGGCAAAGAATGACAAATGTTTTAAGTGCCTGCCAAGTTTCATTAGGGAATAATATTCGTGGGTGCCGTGGCAAAAAAAAACAATCAGCACTCCAAAATAGATTATTTTTTTGCCACAACTTCCACGAATGTCGTTCCCTAATGAAACTTGGCAAGCACTTAGAACATTTGTCATTCTTTGCCACCATATTTTTTTTGATTTTTTTTAATTTTGTTAGAGTTTACTATTCATGGTGGTCAAAAGAGCTAAAACTCGAATGTGCACTTTCCAACACTTTTCTCGTGAATGCAAATGACACTGACATATAGGTGATGTTTTTCTTAACATTTTGGTATCTTATTTGCATTTTTCTGATTTAGTATGAATTAGTTATGAAGTTTTCAAACTAACGGTCAAACGGTCAAAGGGCAAAAGCATAAGAGGAGCAAAGTGACTTGGACAGAACCAGTGACTTTCAGGAATTAGGGGTAAGACAGACGCGTGGGACACAACTAGGGGCATAAATCTAATTATCCAAAAGAATAATGATAACCATGAAACTTGTCATCTTGATTTTAATTTTTAGTTGGATTATGCCTCACATGATAGTTATTTTGTTGAGTTTGCTCCCACCACTATTCATGAGAAGAAATTTGCTTACGTGGAGAGTAATAAAAATTCTATGCTTGTAGATCATGAAAAGAGTGGTTTATGTGATAGTTATATTGTTGAATTCATTCATGATGCTACTTAAATTATTATGAGGGAGGAATATATGCTTGTAGGAATTGCAAGAATATCAAGTTTCCTCTCTATGTGTTGAAAATCTTGAAGTTATGCTTGTTTTGCCTTCCTATGCTAGTTGATTCTTGTCCCAATAAGTTGTTTGCTCACAAAATCCCTAGGCATAGGAAGTGGGTTAGACTTAAATGTGCTAGTCATATTCTTCACGATGCTCTTTGTCTTTCAATTCTTATCTTTCATGTAGGACTCTTCACGGACGATGTCGTCCACCACAATAGCTCATCGTCCCTCATCCACTGCACCGGATGAGGATCCATCGTCGATCTCGTCATCCCGCCGGATTAGCCACCCCATCCTCCACCTCCAAGGAGCTGCCCTGACGTTTCCTCATCTATCGCGCCACCTCCATCCCCACAGTGATGTCTTGACCTACCCGACCATAACCGTAGCACCCTCACCAATTCCTCTAATGAAGCCGAGGCCTACTCGGTGCCACGAAGGAGGTTCTGCACTCACCGCTGCATTTTATATTTTATTCGATCTGGCTTCGTCGGCGGTGAATTCCACACTAGCACTAGCTGCTGCTTCTCCGGCTCTCGCTCACGCTGTTGCTGCTGCTGCTGCTCCGGCTCTCGCTTGCGCTGTGGCTCCAGTCTTGCTGTCGGTCATGCAGCTGCACTTCTCTTGCTTTTATTTGTGCTGCTGCTCTGCTCTGCTATTGCTGACGGTCGCGCTGCTGCTCCGCTCTTGCTCTCGGTCGTGCTGCTGCTCTGCTCTTGCTCTCGCTCGCGCCGTCGCTGATGCTGCACGACCTTCTGCAGCTACAGGAGTTGCTGCTTTAGCACTTGCTCGCGGTGCTGCTGCACGAGTTGCTCTCTGCTAGTGTGTTTCCTGCTCAAGCGGCTGCTGATTTAGATGAATGCTTCTCTGCTACTAGTGCTCGAACGCCCTAAACATCTATTGTAATGCTCTGCTACTAGTTCAATCTGTTTCGACAGTAAAATTCAGTTTCAACTATAAAGTTCAGTTACTTCAGTTAAGTTCAGAATGAATAATATTTACAGCATCGGTCAGAGCGGTCGGGCACGGCTGGTGCATTTTACATCTAGCAATTTTTGTTGATGTATTTTAGATCATCTGTTGCTGATGATATTAGAGTCCTACATCAGATTAACGTTGTTTGTCTTGTCCTGCTTAAGCCTCGCTGTCGTACACCTCACCGGAGCTGCTCCAACAACGAAACCATCCATCACAGCCAAGCAGTACCCTCAGCAACGTATCCAGAGGCCTCAGATCTTCTTACCCACCTCTGATAGTCCCACCAACATCACCATCCTCCACGTCCAACCCAATGATGCTGAGGTCGACAAGGCTATGCCAAAGAGGTTGTACACTCATCACATCACTTTGCTACTCTGCATTCATGTCAATCCCTTTGGGATCCTTTGGTTCAAAGAAGTTGCAAATATAGAAATAAATGAATCGTGGTCACCAATTTAACAGGGAGAAAACTAAATGATCTTTTGAACCAAAATTTTAATCGGTTTAGCAAGATAGCCATTATATGATACTAATGTGGACCAAATGTAAGCTCACAAAATATTTAAAGGTCAGGCTTCAGCCTGTTGAAGACTGCCTACTAGAATCACCACTGGTTCAAAGAAAAAGTGAAGGAATGCATAGGAATTGGAAAATTTACTATGGTACTACTATTCGTGCATTTGGTTAGAAGGAATGGAACAAAGAAAAACTAGAGGATTTTTTCCTTTGGTGTCTCTTTCAAAGAAAAAACATAGAATTAATATCCACTTGGACGTCCTTTTCAAATTAATATGCATGGAGAACATGACTAATTACATTACTGGTATATTAAGATTCTTATTTTTTTTCATTTTCACGTAGTTTGACTTTAATTTGACCATGTTTCTTCATTCCTGTGTTCTTCCAATTCATGTGAACCAAACACCCAGGTTGACAGAAATCCTATGTTTGCAAATGCTCTGTTTTGCATGTGCATTCCTATCCTATTCCTGTGTTTTTCCCGTCCCTGCGTTTATACAATCCTCCAATTCTAAGGATCCCTTACAGATTTACTTCATTTTCAGATAGATGTCAAAGAAAACTCTATGTGTTATGTCCTGCTCCTGTCGTGTCGTCATCCACCCCACCTGAGGTGCACCATCGACGAAAGCGTTCACTGCAGCAGAGATTCCCCCTGCAGACTTCCTTTTGCCACCTCAGATCATCTTCCCCATTGCCGGCAGCCACGCCAACAACATTACCATCATCGACTCAGCAGATAAACCTGAGGACTACACAGTTCCGGAAGAGAGGCCGCACTCTTTCGTGTCTGCTTACGTTATACATCGGTTGTTATTACGTGCTACTTTATTGTCCTGTTCACCTCTTAAACTCTGAGTCAGGTCCAAACTAATGTTCAAACTTGAGTTTTAAAATGCCTGTGGGGCACATATCGAGGCAGCAACGAATAGTATCTGTCTACTATCTGGTTCATCTGGGGTCTTCTATGTGGTTCATGTTGGGTGGGCAACAAACAGTAGATGATCCATCGTCTATCTTTTTAAACTGAAGCTATAATCTACCTGCTATAATTAGTTTTGGATCTATCCACTCATTTTCTACCATCTGTCTTGATTTCTGCATGCACCCTTTAGGCCTTACATAATCTAACTATGTTTTTTATTATGCATGTCAGTTATTGTACACAATCGTACTGAACATGTAGAGAAAAAGGGAAGACCATTGCGTGGGAATATAATGTCATGCAGACGCCTCTCCATGGTGGGCGAAGTGGCCCCCCTCCCGCCATTCCAGATTGTATTCCAGAGGAAGATAACAGTTCAGAGGCAGATTGAGAGGGAGCCGATCACTCCTATTTACCCCCTGAGGTGTTTATTCATATCACGCATATGGCGCTCACATTGCTTACATTGTACATCTTATATGTCATTAGATTAGTTTAGGTTTGCTTTGTGTGAATGCCACCTGTTAAGTTTCTATATCATACTCCCACCCTTCCTAAATATTTGTCTTTTTAGAGATTTCAACAAGTGACTACATACGGAGCAAAATGAGTGAATCTACACTCTAAAATATGTCTATATACATCCGTATGTGGTAGTCCATTTGAAATCTCTAAAAAGACAAATATTTATGAATGGAGGGAGTATATGGGAATTATGCAATGCCATCTTCTTTAGCCAGGCATCATATACGTGAATCATGAAATGCCATCCTGTTTAGCCAGTCATCGTATATGTGAATTCTGTTGTTGCATTTTTATTTTTCATAATGTATTCCAATTGTGAACAATGTTTATACATTCATCTACTCTTCCTGTGCATGAGCCATTTGAGTCGGTCATGGGAAAATCTGGTGTGAAAACAAGGTCTTCTGAGCAGTCAGTGCTACCTGTCTATGCATATTTCTTGCTAGTTACAGATAGCTCCTCAGAGGAGGATTCAGAACAGATGACCAGTTGCATCCCCCCTTGAGGTGCATGCTCTAACTTGGCAGGGTTATATTGCTCATATCATGCATATGGTGTCTTGCATTGCCATGCCATCTGCTTAGAGTGCACATGCTTTGTGTGAATGCCTCTTGTTTGCTTTCTATATCAGATATGCGAATTATGCAATGCCATGTTTTTCAGCCAGTTATCATATATGTGAATTATGCACCACCATGTAGCCGGGCATCATATATGTGAATTATCTCATGCCATCCTTTTTTTACATTACGTGTTCCATTTGTCGACAATTTGTTTATATTGAACTACTCTTCATGTGTATTAGCCAGCCGGTTATGGAAAGATCAGGAGTGAAAACAAGGTCTTCAAAGCAGGCAATTGTACCTGTTTAAGCATATATCTTGATGGTTATAGGTAGCTCCTCAGAGGAGGACTCAAATACAGATGACCAATACTCTATCCCACCTGAGGTGTATGCTCTAATTTGCAATGTTTATATTTCTCATATCATGCATATGGTGTCTTGTATTGCTTAGTTTAGACATAATATGCACAATATTCAATTCCATCTCCTTAGTTTAGAGATCATACATGCGAGTGCCAACTGCTTAGTATATGAATCAATTATGTCAATTATACCGTGCCATCCTATATACTTAGATAACATGTATGTAAATTATTTCATCCAAAACTATTTTAGAAAGACATCATACAGTTTTGTCATGTCATCCTGTTTAGATACTCATCATATGTTGAATTATGCCATTATATCCTGTTAAGTAATCCATCATATATCTGAAACTGTGTCATGCTATCCTGTTTAGTCTGCCATCATATATGTGAAATTGTGTCACGCTGTCCTGTTTGGTTAGACAACATATATGTGAATTACCACATCTGTCTATCATACAATGTATGTACATTCTATTTCTTTTCTTGTTTATCAGCCATTTGAATTGGAGGGGGTGATGGCAGTATCTAAGGGAGCAAAAACCCGTCAGTACTAGGGAAAAGCCTAGCAACAGCGAGGGTTTTAGGCCTATCAGTAGCGCGGGCTGGAGCGCTACTGGTACGGCGCTATAGCTAAAGGTTAGCAGTAGCGTGCCTCAACCCACGCTAATTCTAAATCAACTTAGTAGTAGCGCTTCTCCCTGCCCGCGCTACTACTATTATTTTGTATTTTATTTCTTTTTTATTTCATGTTGTATTCATACACCTTTACACAAGTTTGCATACAGCAGGAATTTAGAGATTGTTTTTACATCATAATGAGTTATTACATCACGGGGTGAAAGAACCGTGGACTAGTTTCAAGTGGATGTCCATCCACTTGAAACTAATTCACGGTTCTTTCACCCAATGATATAATAAATATCATCATCATCATCATATCATTAACAACTTATCATCATAATACATCATTGTCATATAACACATCCTCAAGATCATCGTTTTCATCAATGAGACATCACATAGCAAATTGGTCACTAGTCGTAATCACAAGTACTCCTCATCATCAACTCTAACACATTCTACCACATAATAAACATATTGTACCTCATAGGACCTACTACATTCTCTTAGGACCTACTATATTCTCTAAGGTAAAATAGCAAAAAACAAGATAGCCCCTGACTCTCCATTATGGAGAATGGAGATTTCCTGTCTCCAATTCTTGCCTTTTGCTTAATGTTACTTCCAAGAACCTCCTTGCGAATGTCCAAACATTTTTTCCATTCTTTGATTAGCATGTGTTCACCGGTTTTAGAAATCCGATATGCACAGGTGAGCTCCCTAGATTGACCTGGCTGTATGTTCAGAACTACAAGGCGACCATTCTGATACATCAGATGAGGCACACAATCCCTCTGGATTTTCTGTTGAAAAACATAGTAATAACTTCATAGTTAGCAATGATGTACTAGTTTTAGAAGTATGAAAAAGATGCACGGATGTCGTAATAGTAAAAAATCTTACCAGGGTATCTCCATAATTTGGAGGAGTTCGATAATAGGTATTGTAATTCTCAAGATAAGTACCAAATGCGATCAGATGACTTTTCTCCTTATAAGTTAATTCGGAGCCATCAGTGTAGTGGGTTTTGTCTACCATCTTCTGCACATTCTTTGAACAATCAAAATAAGATGTCAACTATTTTGAAATAAACAATATAAATTAGTTAATAACTATGTTTGAGAAACTCACATTGCGGTAGAATCGGAAGCGTATCAACAAGGACCCAAATGTCCATATTGTCTTGCTCGATGTCAGGATCACCAAGATCTGTGGTGACAATCATACCCTCATAAAAACCATACATTTTGCAAAGTGTGTGGCACCCCGGCTCAGAGAAAACTGGGACGCCCCGTGTTCCATCCCAGAGATCGAGATGAAGTCTTCTGGAATACGACACTGGTTAGCATAGAACAAACCAACCTTCTATTATTACACAAATATGAATACAAGGTCTCCGATATTACAATGAATAACATCGGCACGACGACACTATGCCTGCCACTGTTGCTCTATGCAAGCAGCAGAACAACACGATGCAGCGGAATAACTATAGCAGCGAAACAACGACGACGGTGGTGAACTCCACTCCATAGGGACTCTGACTGGAACGCTTATCCTATATCGCACGATTGGAAACCACGACAAGCAAGCAATCAAATCCGGCATGACCTGCAAGCTAGCATGACACGCCAGGTCAGTACATTGAATGTACTTGTAAGCTCACAATAACCAGAAGCATTCAAGACAGACAACAGCATGGCAATTACAGGTTAAACAGGAATTATCATGATATCATCAGAACAATATAGCATGAGCAACATGAACATGACACAGCTAACACAACATGAACATATTAATCTGACAATACTACCATGCAACATTATGACACTATATGCACTACTTATTTTGCTCGGGTTACCTCGTAACCAACACATGCATCACGTACCAACCTCAGACATCACACGATCATCTCAGGATCAATTCAAGCTTGGTATAAACAATACCGTAGTAATCAATAAATGACCACAAGGAGCTTGATTTTTACCCACAACTCTCGCACAACATCATGAATATACAACAACTCGGTATCCTTGCTACCATCGTGATCCTTACGGCGATCACAACCACGACCAACACTTGGTCTCAAACTGTGATCCTTTTGGCGATCACAACCACGACCAACACTTGGTCTCAAACAGTGATCTTGCCGGCGATCACAACCAACTTATCTCATCATCGAACCGGGGTATTCATTAATCAAGTTATTCTTATTACTGTTGACTCATGGTGTACCCTACTTTTGAACCGGGCCCTTATCCGCGGGTGCGGCTATTGATAGAGTTAATATACACTCTGCAGAGGTTAGTACACTGTACCCACACTACGAAACCCATGGCCTCACACTCCCATTCGGGTGGACCAACGGCGTTCCGAAAAAACCGTTCTACTGCCATGACACTCTCCCGGCCACTCCGACTCACTCCCCACCAGGCTAAGTCATGGGTGGCCCCGTGTCTACCTCAAGACACCTCAAACCACCGTCATGGCCCAAAACAATAAACCGTCCCAAACGGGGACATGTGCACATAACAACAACAACGGGAACACAAGGCTTATGTCCGCCTACCTGATCAGGGTAGCGCGCGCCCATAACCTCCCCTCGTTGGAGGCACCAGCGAGAGGCATGACAATAGACCCAGTTAGGACCGTCCCATACCGGTAAGCGTGGTTGCACTGGTCAGCATCGTTTCAGCGGCACCATGACTCAGCCAACAGTTGTTCAAGTTCAATTTAATACGGTTAACTTGAATGCAAATATGCTGAGCCATGATAAAATGCATGAACATGATATCAACATAATCATGAGAGTATCACATAACTATCCACCATATCAACAATAAATCATATCCACTAAGCATGGCATACTAACTAGCATGACCATCACCAACATCAACATGTACTACTAGCAAGCATAATCATAATGAAAGGAAATACTAGTAGGTAGAACATGATAACAGAGTACAAGACAACATAGGACAAAAGTGAACATGCAAATCTAAACATCACCGGAACAACGATAACCATCTTTTCAACAAGCAAATGTTTAATAAAGTTTCAAGTTGAAAACCATGGCTACTGCATGACTATCATGCAAGTGGGTATTGTGGCTTGCCTGGGGATGAAGAAGGCACCCGGGGGAAGTGCGGTGAAGCCGCGGAAAGATTTGCCAGAAACAGTTCTCTCTCGGAGGGGCTGTTTACGTGCAAGGGGAAAAAGGTCATTTTCACAGTGTCAAACCATAGTGAGAACGGGCTCGACGAAACGAAGAAGTAGGCTTTGGAATCACCTCATTTGGAGTTACAACAAAAAGTTATGGAGTGTTTTCTGCCAGGGACCTATCTATAATGAAAAGATTTTCAAACAGGGGCCTGGACAAAAAAGTGAAAGCGTAATCAGTGAAAATACGCTTTCACCTTATCCATTTGAACAGTGACGTGGCCGGACGTGTGCGGGTCCCACGGGGTGGGGCCCATCACTTATCCACGTAGGCAGCATGGGTCAATGCCTATGGCTGACCAGTGGGGCCGAGGGGGGTTGCGGGGCCCACTGGCAGGGGCCAGGCTGGCGTCGGGCGTCGTCTTCCTCCTCTCGCCCTGTTCCTCGCGTTGAACAGGGGAGGGAGCAGAGGAGAAGGACGCCGTGGCTCGGCCAGCTCAGGCCGTCTTCGGCCAGGGCGAGGCCACTGGCGGCTGTTGGCGGCCGAGCAGCACCCGCTCCCGGGCAGAGCTGCCATCGGGGAGGGGAGGGAAGGCGGCTATCAGAGGAGGCAGAAGGAGGTAGAGGCGGGCGGCCGGCGATGGAGTGGGCAACTCCGGCCGTGTCCTGGAGAGATGAGGGCACCAGCGAGCTCGGGAAAGAACGCCGCGCCCATCCAGAGGAGTAGGGGACACCGGGGAGGAGTAGAACAGAGAGGAGGCCACAACGATGGCAGGTGGCAGGGAGGGCATGGACGGTGGTGGTCTCGGTGATGCAGGGCACTCCGGGGAGGTAAAGAGGGTTGGGGCGGCTTGTGGAGACATGGGGAGGACGGGGGATAACACGAGAGCAGGAGAGGGGGGCTAGGCTCACCAGAAACGAGGAGGAACCGAGGCGGCCGAGACGAACTCCGGAGAAAAGAAGAGGGGGCAGAGGGCTCCAGTAGGCTAGGAGGGACGAGGAGGGGCTTGGGACCTTCGGGAGGGCTTGGGGGTCCTTATATAGGCGCGGAGGAGGGCTCTAGAGCTCACGAGCGAGCTCCCGACCAAGCTTTTATGGCGGGCAGAGGCTGGATGTGGCATGGGTATGGCGCTAGCGACGCATTTAAGGCGAACGATGATGAACCATTGATGCAGGGAGACACAGGGCATCACGGGGGAGCTCATGGACAAGGTTTGAGGTCGAGACGAGGAGGGAGATGACGGGCACAGGGGCGGGAAGAAGCCAGAGCGCGCAATCTACATGACGCAAGCGTGATCACCACAGGCACTGGTGCAAATAGCTCGTTTTGGCCGGACCAACCATGTCTAGTGGATTGACCCTAGTGACCTAAGTATAACTGAGGAAATAAATCATTCCAGGGGCAAAGAAGAGAATTACACTTAGCTCCCAAGTAAACCAGCAGCCAAGTGTCTGTGCTATGCAGTGGGGACACCAGCTAGGTAACTCAGTAAATACCTTGTCTGGGAGGTTTATCTATTGAACGACTTTCATCCTGGAGGTTTTGAGGGTAAATGGACCAAGTTTTACTGCAGTTGCTTCACAACTGCATTTTTGGTCCAGAAATGAAGATCAACAAGATGCACTCACATCGAGTGTCGATTTGAGCTCAAATTGGGCAAGGCTTGATCATTTGATCAAATGAAGAGGATGTAAAAAGCTCATGCCAAACGGACAAGCCAAAATGGCACTTGCTTCACAAACATCTCTGCTGACCAGAAACTTGGAATAATTATGGTGACTAAATGGCTCATTGAAATGATGCCAAATTGGGCGGAGAGATGTTTTATGGGTATAAGAATGATCTGGTAATTTATCAGGATTTTTGAAGCAATATAAAATACACTTGCTTCACAACCTAAAAATATTGCCAGAAACAAAGATTTGCTCCTGTGCTCACATAGATGATTGCATGGGGCTGAAAATGGGTGGAAGGGGTTAATATGAGACCATTAAGGAGTGTGCAAAAGTTCAACTCATTTGGGTACTCCTAGCTAGTACTTCCTTCACAAAGCTTTCTGTTTGACAGAAACTTTGAAAAATCACTGAGGAAGATTAGCTAGGCAAATAAATTTAAACTTGTGCATGAGGCAATTATTTGGACATATAAACATGACCAAAAAGGTTGGGAGCCACTAGGAAAAATATAAATGACACTTCCTTCACAAAGTGCCATTTAGGGCAGAATAGAAAAAGGAAAATCGGGGAATTATTTTTGAACATGGCAATGAAAAGTTTTCCCATATTTGATCAAGATATGACCCAAACAATTTATGAGAATTATTTGGGAATTTTTGGAGTGATGGAAATATAGGTTGCTTCACAACTTAGGGCAATCTGAGTTATTCCTTTAACAGAAAAGGAATATTCCCAATAAAAAGAATATTGGGATTTGGGCTAGGATGGAAATGACAGGGTCTAGGGAAAGATTTGGGAATGACAAGCCACTCTGTAAGCAAAGAAGAGGGCATGTTCTTCAGTTTCTAGACCACAAAGCCACGGAAAAGAAAAACTCACGCAAAAACCTCGGAAAAACAAAAGAAAAAGAAAGGGTCAAAAATCAGGCTGTCACAAAGTGCTTCCCAATTTTGGCAACCAAAATGGGTTACGCTCTGAGAATTGTACATATTTACTTCAAAATCCATAGCATGATGGGTCCTTAGGTGTATTTTCTTTGTTTCAAAATTTTCATGGTCTTCAAAACCCATCCTCTCCAAGACATAGCGTCTTGCATGGCATGGGATAAGCTAGCCGAATTGTAAAATATGAAAATTAGACGTTGAAATAGTTGAAGTCATGATTAATTACGAAAAAAACACACTTGTCATTGTTACGTACCGTTTCAACATTGAAGGTCTCCTCGAGCTTAATGCTGAAGCGCCAATCTTCGTCCAGCTGAAGGAACCTGTCGCACATACCTCGATCGTCGTGGCACCAGCTACACTCCCCCGGGAGAATGTCGTCGTTTGAGTACGACATTTCCTACGTTCATAATTCAAAGATTAAACTTGTACAATTAAATATATGTACTAAAAAACCTAAATTAGATCATTATTTTTCGAGAAAATCTAGGCCACTCGATATCTCCTACATATTCTAGCACAAGTCATGCCAGAATTCACGGAAAACTCCGGCATGACCTTTGCTAAAAAAGGACATATCGAGCGCCTGAAATTTGCCGGAACGGAAATTAATCAACACTCCGGCAAAACATAGGCCACTCGGAGGTGTAACCTGAACATGACCGGCCACTTGGGCAACCACATATCCTATTTGAGCAACACAAGATATACATGGAGATTTGGCTGGTCTCACCTTGAGGTCAGAGGGGGTCGGTGACGGGGACGACGGCGGGGATGATGGTGGTGTCCTTGATCTCTGCAAAAGCAAAAACCCTATAAGCTATCACTAATACATCCTGAATAATTGCTTAAACTAAAAAAATAACATCAAATATGACATGTTCAACTAGTTCTATTAATTCAACTAGTTCTTACTAAATATAAACTTACTATAAATAGAAAAAAACTAGTTCTTTCTAAAAATAAAGTAGTTCAACTAGTTATATTAGTTATCGTACTAAAAATACATTAGTTCTATTAATTCAACTGGTTCAACTAGTTTCTTAATTTACTTACTAAACTAGTTCAACTAAAACTAAACTATTTCAACTAGTTTATTAATTTACTTACTAATTATTTTAAACACTTTGTAAAAACAGTAAAAATAAACTACATTATACAATAGTAAAAAAGATCTACTATTAACCATACTGCCCTAGTTAATTAGTACCATCACTAATACTAATTAAC
>NC_041391.1:198863205-198883526 GCF_002162155.2 Triticum dicoccoides | reverse complement strand
CGGGGAGGTGCTCGGCGACGGAGAGGTAGGGGCGGCGAGGGCGGGCTCGGGACCGAGAGGCGGCGGTGCTGGGCGGGCTCGGGCGGCGGCGGTGAGGAGGGCGGCGGTGGTGAGGTCGAGGGCAGCGACGATGAGGTCGAGAGTGGCGGCGGGCGGTGATGGTGAGGTTGAGGGCGACCTCGGGCGGTGGCGGTGAGGGCAGGCTAGGGCGGCGGCGACAGGGGAGTAGGGGAACAGGGGGGAATGGAGGACTTAGCAAATTTTTGAGCCCGCGGGTGGTTAAGTCGAACTAGCAGTAGCGCACTTCAGTAAATGCGCTATAGCTAACGTAGCAATAGCGTGTTTCACGTAAAAACACTACTGATAAGTCTAAACTTAATTAGGTGCAATACTTAGCAGCAGCGAGTTTTGAAGAAAAACACTGCTACTAAGTACTTTAGCAGCAGCGCGTCCAGGGAAGGGTGCTACTACTATATCTAGCGTGAAGGCGACGCCGTGGCAATTATAGTAGTATCGCTTGTTTCATCTAGGGCGCTACTGCTACCGCGTTATTAGTAGCGAGCTTTCGTCAAGATTGCTATTGCTAATTAGCAGTAGCGTTTGTTTTTAAACCGCACTGGTGCTAAGATTCTGTGTATAAGGTTTTCCCTAGTAGTGCGTTCTTCACAAAAGACGGTGCTACCCTGCGATGCAGATAGAACCATGGTTGTGCTGGCCCATGAACTAGCCCCACCACACATAATCGAGACTCTTCCGGATTGCACACTTACACTGTTGGACAAAGAACCAGCTACAACCCATCTAACCCCAACCCCAGCGGATAGTAACCCACTTCTAGATGACACAACACCATGTCCATCACAGAGTACCCCCACACGAGCAGTTTATAAAGCAACTGCAGTGCCCAAAGCACGAAGACCACCATAGCAAACCCAAACTCTATGTTTAAAGCAGAAGAGCAACTGTTCTCAGGTCAGGTTTCGTAGCCATGGTCCATACTCCTTTCTCTTGCATCACTGTATGTACTGATACGAACTACTTTCCAATTTGAAGGATCGAACTGAAACTTCAATGGTGCAACAAGTATGTTTTAAACCTATTTCTTTAACTGATTGCTGTTCTAACTTCTTGCTCTATGTTGATTTCAGTTTCAGTTGTATAAACAGTTATGTTCTCATGTGATGCACATTACAAGTGTTGCTAGTGCTGTGTAGTTTCTCACACTTATATTCTGTCTATGCTGTTGTGTCTTAAAAATATGTGATTTGAACTGTGTCTCTGTCTTGATTTGGCAACATAAACATCAATGATATGGACAATACAATGACCATAGTACATAGATATATGTTTGTTTCATGCTATTATCCTGTCCACCTAACTACTGAACCGGTTTGCCAAAATGAGTTTCGTATACTACATGCTAAACCTGTGATGTGTCTGCTTGTTTCTCTTATAGAATGCGAACAAAATATTCGAGAAGAGCACCCCACTATGCCTCGTAGAGAAAGTAATGTAGATAAGGTTCAATATAGTGAGACAACCCTGTTGGTCTCCAAGAAAGGTGATAAAAATGACTTATAGATAGTGAGACAACCCCACAGTCATGCGTTGATGTAGTGTTCGAGTTACTGACCAGTACCGCTGGCACAAGCTCCTCGAACTTGCTGCCTGAATTACTTCGGCTTCTTCAGTCTCAGCTACAAGCTGAAAGGCATCAGTCAGCTGTGCTGTAGCAAGAAGCCGAAGGACTGAGGAAGTTCCTGTAGAATTCAGATGCATACTTTCTGGTGCAACAGAAAGTGCTGGAGGATTTAAGCGCCAAAAAAGAGAAAGTTAATAAGCTTGCTAAGAATCTTGCCAGCATTATGGGTACCCAGGATATTGTTTCTTGAGCTCTTCTGAAGTGGTTTCAGTTCTGGACTTGTTTTGCTGCGGCGCTTATTTGCACTGGTCGCCAACTTTGACAACCAGTGTATGTGATATGTTGCTTTGTTCCCTATATTTGCACTGGTGGCGAACATTGATGCCTAGTGGATGTAATATGTGTAATAGTCATGATATCGTAGCGTAAGTTGCTTGCTTATTTATTTCCTTGTTGGCTTGTTTATTTGTTTGCTTGTAGTCAGTGTAGTTCTTTTTCCGCGGTTTGCTAGTGGCCACAATTACCTATTTTAAAAGCTAGCCCACAATAACCATGTGCTACATATTTACAGTAGTGACCCTGGTCCACCTACGGGCCGTAGAAACAATGGGCCTTCTGTGGGCCGTAGAAACAATGGGCCTTCTATGGGCCATAGAAACAATGGGCCTTCTACGGCTATATCATGAATGGGCCTTCTACAGGCCGTATGACCGATTGGCCAAACATGGGCCAATAACAGACCACATTATGGGCCACAAACGGGCTAGAGCTGGAACCGTCCGTTCATGGGCCAACCATAACGGGTCGTCGTTAATCGGCCGTATTGGATGATGCTATGAAAACGGTCCAAAGAATTAACGGGCCACAAATGGGCCGACTTTAACCATGGGCTGAATTTGGCCCATAAGCAGAAAGGGACAGTAACGGGCCGTAAGTAACTGAATGCTGGAAATGAGCCCAAGAATAAATGGGCCCTGAGAAGGCCGAAAGATAACATGGACTGGAAACGGCCCAATGGAATAATGGGCCGTTAATGGGTACAAAGTGATACACTATTCATTACAGGCCAGTTTCAGCACGGGCCGTTAATGGGCCAAGAGTTACAAAGGGCCTCATATGGGCCGAAAGACGTCACGAGACATACATGGGCCAGAAGTAAAAACGGACTGGAATCATATTGGACGGCCCAAATGATGCTACTGGGCCTAATTCGGATAGGCCTTAACGGGCCCTGGGTTAGCGGGCTGTAAATGGGCTATATGCGAACAGGCCGTTAACAGGCTTTTCTATGGGTCGGCTCGCTACCTTTTGACCAAGTCAAACGGGCCGGCCTTTTCCCAGGAATGGGCCTCTATTGGGCTATGCCACATGTCGACGTATAATAGGCGCCTTTGGTCCAATGAGTGGATGACATCTGTCCCAACGGTGAGACGACACGTGGAAAATCCCCATTGGTCGTGGCTATTAGCGGGTTATCGGATCCAAAATCGGACCCGATAGCTTAATGACGACCCATTACAGTGGATGCCACGTGTTGGTCACCCTTGACGAAAGCACTTCCATGACGTGTGATTTATCGTCATGGAAGTGGACACTTCCATGATGATAATTTTGGTAATGTCATGGAACACTTCTATGACAACACATGTATGACTATCTTGATTCTGTCATAAAATCGTCATGGATGTACATGCATGACAAAAAACATGACCTACTGTGACAAACATGTATCATCACGGAAGTGTATTTTTTTGTAGTGGAGGGAGAGGACGTTGTAATCAAACTTCTCCTTTGTATTGTATGAGTTGACGTGACACATCAAAGCAATGCACTCGATATATTTCAATAATTTGCATTTACCGATGCATTAATTACAATGCATGCATGCATGCCGTGACTTTCCTTTTGATAATATACTTGCATGTGTTGATTTAAAGCACCTTGAAGTAGTATGAATATCTTATGTAATGCCTCGTCCCTAAAGCGAGAGATGATTGTGCACAAGGAGGGCAAGATCATGCCGACGGAACCGGACCCGACGATGGAGCTGTCTATGGTCTCTATGGACCTCACCTTGCTCCACTGCCCCTTGTGGCTGCGCCCCTTGAAGCCTCCAGTGTATGAGGTTCGAATACACCTCATCCATTCGGTTGATCGAGCAAGGTGCAGGTTTCTTGATTGATGTGCTGTTCGATTGATTTGTGTCGGGTAAGGGAGGGCACCTGGCCTACGCGGACTATAGCGGCGAGCACCCCGGGAACCAGTGGCAGTGCCAGAAGTGCGAGCGCGGCGGCGGCTTTGACGTCCGGAACATGGTGATGGAGGCCGTCCTCTCCTCGGTGAGGAGCGAGTGCCCGCATGAAGGTTGTGGGCTCTACGTCACATACCACAAGCTCGCCAGTCACCAGAGCATGTTCCACTCGCGCCCTACAAATGCCCCTTGCCCGTCTGCGGCAACGAAGGCCCGCCGCCGGCGTTCTCCCACCACATTAGCACTATGCATCCCATGCCCATGCATAGGATCCAGTACGACGAGGTGCTCCAGCTGCAAGTGCCAGTGTTAGAGCCACGACTCTTGCTATTTGCGGAGGAGGACAGCCGCACGTTTTTCTTGGTCGGCGGCGTGCTCAACATCTGCATGCCTATTGCCGTGTTAGTGGTCTGTATCAAAGCAGGGGCATCCCCACTGCCGCTCGATGCGGCCAAGTTGTGGGCGAATGGCCCGCTGGGGGATCCCAAAGGCAGGACCGACGCTGTCAAGGTGGAAATCGAGGTGACAAGCAGCCAGGATCCTAGTGATGTTGACGTGCAGGAGCTGACCTTCTTCACAGTTCCGCCCAAGCTGCTGGCTAGGGTTGGGTTGTCGAGGATGGAGTCCCTCCACATTTAGATTGACAAGCTCACCTCCTAAATGATTCTATAGTGCCTTCTGCTTATCGTAGTAATATGCTAATATAGGGGTTAGCTTGGTCTACTTTAGCTTAAGAGAAGGTGGGTTTTGGTGGCGACGCAACAATTACTTTGACATCATATCAGCAGTTAAAGTAATTTCCAATAGTTGAAGGAATATTTTGTGTCTATTGGATATAAAGATCATTTGGGTAAGAAGTATAAGCAGCTTATATGCTTGTTTGTTCAGGAGGTGTTGCATCCACCCGACTGCGCACCAGGTAGACGAAGCTTCGTGTCGTGTTGGTGCCGTGTGCGGCCCGCACATTAACCAAAACCTTGTGCCTCCAGCTTAGCCTCTATGTTTTAAACTTCTCAATCTCAAGGCCAAGGAGCAACGCGAACCTATGATAGAGCCAATCGGATGGTTGAGAACACTACAATTCGTAGCTACAGATGCGTGTGTGAGAGATGATGTGTGCATGCGTGCACCTCTTCTCTTTGTAGTAAACTCAACGTACAAGTGTATGTGGGTGGCATCGACCTAGGGAACTAGAGATGGTGCGTGTGAGAAGTCCCGAGAGACTAGGTGTGTGCGTGGGAAAGAGGGAGAGATATGATATGTGTCGATGTAATGCGTGCGAAAAAATACAAGTCTATAGCTTGCCACAAGGCTATTCCTGTCGAATGCCCCAATAAAAATAAGATACGTATCCGACGATGCCAGTTATTGCACCTACACAACAGTAGAAAAAGAAGTACCATGGCATATTACAAAACAACTACTACACCATGGTCGAGAACAAGTGCCCATGTTACGTCATCCGGGAATAGTGCCGCACTTTGAAACTAGAACTGTCAATAAATTTTGAGCTTGCGTCTCGTCACATTCCAAATTACTTCTCCTGCTCAAACCGATTACACCGATATAGTATTTAATTGCAAACCTGTTCACACCGATCACAACCTAAACCGTTTCCCACTTAGGAGCGTATTAGTACTCAGTTATAAATACTGTACCATGCCAAGATGACTACACATTCCTTCCTCAACTCCTCATCCACAAAAGCAAACAAGTCATTCAGCATCGTTCTCTTGCGTCTACCATGGCCAGAGTGAGTTCTCGGTCGAGAGATTACCACCAGGGAGAGGAGAGCATGGAAGCGGAAGCATGAAAGATGTCCCGCTTAGCCGCGAAAGCAACCGACATGTCCCGTCATGCGGCAGTAGCAGCATAGAGGACCCGCCACACCGCCGGAGCAGCACGGAGGTCCCGCTGTGCAGCAAACTGGTCCGGCCGCACCACGAAAGTAGCAGAGATGTCCTGCCGCGCCACGAATGCAGTAGAGATGTCCTCCCACACCGCGGCCGCCTGGGAAAATGTCTCACGGGCAGGCGAGGACTTACAGACGCATGCATGCGATCGTCCATAGCCAGATGGATCAGTTCTCCGGCTGGATGAAGGTGTAGGACGAGTTGAATGCCTCGTTTGAACAACTCTGGGCCGATCGCGACCTGCTGAGGGCGAAGATCGTGGAAGGGCGAAGTAGGCAGAGGAGGCAGCTGCCTTGTTGAAGAGGACGGGCGTCATCGTCAAGAAACTTATGGACGAGAATGCCATGCTCCGCATCGAGCATGAAAGGCTGGTGGAGGAATCCATGGTTGCTGCCGAGCAGCGTATTAAGGACATGAAACTGTCAGGACCGGATTTCGGGATATTAAATTCCCAGAAAATGGCCCTTATGCTCACCAGCCCCAGGATTACTGTTAGCTGGTGAGACACAAACTTGAAACAATAACTCCAAGCAAAATACATAATATGTAGTACAAGACCATTCTGGCCTGTGAGTACAACACAAGGTTTCTAGTGGTTGACGGCGGAAGCGGTTTGTGGATCATCGGCGTCTATGGGACTCCTTTTCCCACAGGAACAGCTGACCAGGTTAACTCCTATCTTCGCGAGGTGGCTATCACCATTGCTTAGGTTCCGGGCTGTCATCTCGTCGCTCCTCTCCGCGCAAGAAATCTGGCCAAGAAAATAGCCAGGGACAAGCCAGTGAGTACTTTGAATGTACTCGCAAACATTATGAACACAGGTATAATATAACAGACGATAATCATGCTCTGAAATATTCTATGATCATAACGTTTGTCTTAAAATAAAATCCTTGATGCATGCAAGCAGGTTATTTAAATGTAACATGAATATGCAATAATGTAGTATAAATAAAATGCACCGATCGGGTGTCTGAAGCGACGCCTCGAAAGGATCATGATATGAAACATGCCTCAGTCGGGCGTCTAAGCGACACCACATAAAGGGCTTATAGGGTAAATAACAAACATGCCACAGTCGGGCGTCTGAGCGACACCACTTAAAGGGCTTATGAAGTAAATAGATAACAAGCATGCCACAGTCGGGCGTCTCAGCGACACCACATAAAGGGCTTATAAAGTAGATAACTAGCATGCTACAGTCGGGCATCTCAGCGACACCACATAAAGGGCTTATACGAAAATAATCACAGTGAATATCCAAGAGGTAGAACCGTCCCAGGGATACTCAATAAATCAAGAAATAAAAATAGTTAGCCCACAATAATAATAATCATAATCATCATATGCCACCGGTCAAATCAACGTTCTGGCTTAGTTGCTTTTCCTCCGAAGACCAACACTAAGACCGACACTTGACCCACCCAGACTGTAGTCCTTAACCATGGACACGGCTACTCGAATAGATATAATCTCTGCAGAGGGTGTACTTCTTACCCACGAGTAACGGATTCCGTTAGTCCATCCGGACTAATTCCTCTTACGGTCTTTTAGTTGAAAACACACCCAACCGCACACACCAGCTTGACTCATCGGTGTCTGGAATCACCCACGACACTCGTTAAGCAAAACTCTAAGTGGGGAGGCTACAACCTCGATTAGCATGGGACCACAAAAATTTATACCGCGCGCAAACTGGGGGAGCTACCCCCTCGGCTACAACCGAAACACCCATGCCCCCTGACCGGATGACTGGCTTTAATCCATGGCCATGGAACCCTCATCCCGGCCCCTCTGTATGGTGTGTGCTGGAAAGGGGTTGACAAATTACTGAACCATACCTTACCCATGGCAGGGACAAGTGGTAGTACAAAACAAGTGTGGGGGTTACTGGAACAAGACTCGATCTATGGTCGACTCAGGAGGTTAAGTGTTACCTACACGATTAGCATAACAAATATGTTTCGACCGACAGCCACAATCACCACTCATCATGACTCACTATGCCGTACCGGGCACAATCGTCTCGACGAAAACCAGAGAAAAGCTCGTGTCTACCCAAGACAGAGGCTTTCCCGGGTTCCTCCCGGTATGCATGAGAGGCATATGATGGTGACGACTATCCATAACGTATCAAACTCCAACAGCATGAATCATCAAAATGCACTCATGACTTTGAACGTATCATAAAATAACGGATACTCCGTGTCGAGGTGGTATTGCAACCGCATCAGAGAACACACACCAAAATATGCCAGGGTTCAGAATGCTTGCCTTCAAGTTGTGGGGGGGGGGCAGGGTGCATTCCAAAACTTTTGAAAGCTTTCTCCTCTCTCCAAAAATCCTATTTAAAATATTTTTGAATCAATATATAGTTTCAAAAACAGTACCAAAAAGTTGTTTGAATTTTTTTCAAATAAATTTGAAAATAAACTAGACAATATTTGAGAGAGGTAGGAAAAAGAACCAATTCATTTGGAGTTATATTTTAAAAGTTATAGACATTAAAAGTTTTGGTAAAAATTCTATTTTTTTTAAAATAAAACAGTAAAGGAAAACGTTTCGAACACTGACCACGTCGAAGGCGTATTTTGGTTTTACGCATCCACTTATCCAGCATGGACTGTCTTGTGGTCACTAACAGTGGGTCCATGGGGCCCACTGGTTAGGTTTGACCGGTCGTTCTTCCCTCCTCTTCCTCTGCTCCGAGCGGAGGCGGGACTCCGGCAACGCTCGCCGGTGAACGGCGGCACCATTCGAGAAAACGAGGGTGGGGATGGATCCGCCAGTCCAGGGCGGTCCTCCCGGTGGCCATTGGGCAGGTGGGGACGGAGGGAGTCGCCGGCGATGAGCTTTGTGGCGGCGATAGCTTCGGGTCGATTTGGGGGTTCTGGCCAGGGTGGTTCTCCGCCGTAGCTGGGGGTCTGGGCAGTTCCGCAAGACGAAGGGGAGTTGGGTGGTGGTGCCAGAAGGGTGGGGAAAGCTCTGCTTGCGACGAATTGAACCAGAGTGTGGCGGCTGCCGAATCGGTCGGAGGCGAGGAAGAAGGCCTCCCGCCGATGCTTGCTGGATGTGGGGCGCGCCAGAGTGGTGGTGCGAGGCTGCCTGAGGTTCGAACATGCTCGGTGCCCCTTTTATAGTGCGGTTAGGTCGGTCCCGAGGTGGCCGGAGATAAGAACAGCGGCGAATCGCCTCTCTGTTGTTGTAGGGCGACGTGGCGCCGACGAGCGCTTGCAGACGAGCGTGAGGATAAGCTTGGACTGCCCTAGGGGGCAGCTGGCGTGCGGCTGTGGCTCGGGCGGCGCCGACCGTGGCAGGAGCGCACTACGAATACCGGCGTGCCGCCAAGAGGGCTCTGGCGGCGGCGCTGTAGGGCACCAGGGCAACTTGGAGCGTTCTGGCGAGTGGTTGAGGGCGGGGCGCGACTCTGCAGGCGAGCAAGGGCCAGGGGCGCGACGCGGCGGCTCGGTGCACGCGCGTGCTAAACATGCGCTCTGGGCGCTCCCAGAGCACGCCCGCTACGTGTTTGCCGAAATGCCAGCGTGAGCTAGAGGGCATATGAGGGTCTGGTGATCAACAGATCTAGGCTAGTGGTAGCTGCGATGCTAGTGGACATGCTTGTTTGGCTGTTGTGGCAAGTCTGGAATGCAAACTCATGCGCATGTCAATTCTGTTCATGAACTCAAGGTGTTCGACAGAATGTCAGGAGCCCCTAGGCAACTCTTGGGGTGGCCAAAGTCTCCAGATCCTAGTCTCTTTAGGTGTAGGTGGTGGAGGTCAAGTTAGTTTGCCAAACAAAGAAACTTGTTAGTGCAATTATTTGAGAAAACCAGTTTTGGGCAGAAACTAAAGGCTGTCATTTCATGGACCAAAAATATCCCAATGGGTTCATGCTCTTGGACTTAAGGGTTTTGTAGGAATGACTACAAGTAGGAAAAAGAACCATGGGTAAAAGAGTAAGTAAAAATATGGTTGCAGTACAAATCCTCAAGTTGGACCAGAATGAAAAGGTGGTTGATTCACTCAAAAATTTCAAAGGACATAACTGGGTTTTTGCATAAATATGGATAATATACTCCTACTTACCTCCCCTAATTTTGGTGGAAGTTTTAAAGAAATATTTAAATAGGTTGTAGTGCAAAATTGCTCACTGGACCCGATTTGAAAACTTGGTGTAGAGCTCAAAATCTCCATTGAACAGAAGATGTCTTTGCATAAAAGTGATTTAGGGACATCATATGTCATCCCCAAATTTTGGTGAAAATTTTAGATGCATTTATCAAATGGTTGTAGTATAAAAGAGGCTCCAAAACTTATGAAAACTCATTTTAAAAGAATAAAGCTCAGGAAATCAATTATGCAAATAAAACCATTGATTAAGAATTGTTTTGTTGAGAGGGTATAGAAGTCCAATAACATTCTTGGAAAGTTTCCACTTGGGGTAAAACTCCTTAATATTATAGAGAGGTGGTTCTGAAATCAACAAAAAAATCCATAAAGCAAAATTTTTAAACTCCTGGCAAAGTTTTAATAATTCAAAACATGGTTAAATTTTTGGGGTGTCACAGAAACTGACGAAAAAGATCATCGCCGCTCGCCGCAAGAACTAGGATCCCCGACCTGCAGTGCATCAAGAAAGTAGAGATCAGCGAGCCAGATCATTGTATGCGTGTTCCTTCTTCTTTTGCCCTTGTGTATTTTGGGCATAGCCACATGTGGCTTTTTTTAATTACCTTCCTAGATATGCAAGACGATTATTATCCACTGTCATCATCCTTATATTCATCATCCTTCCTATAAGTCACACTCGATGCTATATAGGTCCGTCGGATCTTGCATCAAGATCCATGCAAAACTTTCTTTTTAGATTTTCACTTTTCTCTCTTAAATCTCAGTCCAGTGAGACATAGCCACACCGTGAAACAGGGGCTCGGCCGCCCTTAATGGAGACGTTGGGAGGGAGGTGCACGGCGGATAGAGGTCAAAGGGATCTCCTCTGGATGAGCACGTGCAGGGGTCTGATCGCACGCCTCCCATACTCAAATAGCTACCGCGCACGACACCTCCTAGCCAATAAAAAAAGGGGACGTGTGGCGGTACATGATTGGTAAGTAGAACGCCCACGGTTTCAATAATATGTGTTTTCGATTATAACGTGACAACACTTGTTACAAAATAACTTTGTTGATTGTTGACAGCAAAATTACCACAACATGTCGGTGCCATGTCATGACACCAAGCCAAGTAACATGATTTTCATGTGTGTTTTGGATTTACAGGAATTAAAAAACCAAGTTTCTCTATGTTTGCGGCCTAGCCATGACGCCCATATGTTTTAATTTCATTCCCATTTCTTTCATGGGACCTAAAAATTTACCCGAGGACACACATGTGATTTTTCAACCAACTTTGGTGCACTGGAGCATGTGCTTGTAGTTCAAATCTGAATTATGCACATCAAACGACCAGAAACTCAATTAACGTATTAAAAAGGCCAAACGAACTCAGAATAATTCAAAATTTTAAACAGACACTCATATAGTTCTATGTTGCCTCTGTAAATAAAATGAAGGGGGGGGGCAGCATATATTGTTTCGCACACAAAGGTGGCACGTTCCCTCTCCGAACCACAAGCATTCTTGAGAGAAGCTTCGGTTTGCAACAGGCATAGACCAAAACTTGTTCCAGTTCGGTCAAATTTTTTACCACAGCATGATAGTACCATGACATGACACCATGCCAAGTTTCATGATTTTTGGGCGTGTTTTGGATTTACAAGAATTTCAAAACCAAGTTTCTGAATGTTCTCAAGCGAGCCACGACGCCCAGATGTTTGAATTTCATTCTCCTTTCTTGCATGGGACCTAGTAATTCACCCGAGGACACACATGTTATTTTTCAACCAACTTTGGCACACTGGAGCATGTGCTTGTAGTTAAAAATTGAATTGTGCACATTAAATGACTAGAAACTCAATTAATGTATAAACAAGGCCAAAAGTACACGAACTAATCCCAATATTTAACACGACAGTCATATAGTTCTATGTTGCCTTTGTAAAGAAATTGAAGGGGGGGCTAGCGTATATCATTTCGCACACAAAGGTGACACGTTCCCTCTCACAACCACGAGCCTTCTTGAGAGAAGCTCCGGTTTGCAAGAAGCTTATACCAAAAGTTGTTCCAATTCGGCAAAGTTTTTTCCATGGTATGTTATTGGCATGTCATGACACCATGCCAAGTTCATGATTTCCATGCGAGTTTTGAATTTACAGGAATTAAAAAACCAAGTTTCTCAATGTTTCTTGCCAAGCCATGACGCCCAGATGTTTGAATTTCATCCCCATTTCTTGCATGGGACCTAGAAATTTACCCGAGGACACACATGTGATTTTTCAACCGACTTTGGTGCATTGGAGCATGTTCTTGTAGTTCAAATTTGAATTATGCACATTAAATGTCCAGAAACCCAATTAATGTATAATAAGGTCAAATGAACCCAAATAATTCCAAAATTTAACACGGCACTCATATAGTTCTATGTTGACTTTGTAAAGAAAATCAAGGGGGGCAGCGTCTTTCGTTTCGCACACAAAGGTGAGACGTTCCCTCTCAGAACCACGAGCCTTTTTGAGAGAAGCTCCAGTTTGCAAGAAGCTTATACCAAAACTTGTTCCAATTCGGCCAAGTTTTTTACCACAACATGATAGTACCATGACATGACACCATGCCAAGTTTCATGATTTTCAGGCATGTTTTGGATTTCCAAGAATTTTAAAACCAAGTTTCTCAATGTTCTCGTCCGAGCCACGATGCCCAGATGTTTGATTTTCATTCCATTTCTTGCATGGGACCTAGAAATTCGACACACATGTGAGTTTTCAACCAACTTTGGTGCACTGGAGCATGTGCTTGTAGTTCAAATTTGAATTATGCACATCAAATGACCAGAAACTCAATTAACGTATTAAAAAGGCCAAACGAACTCAGAATAATTCAAAATTTTAAACAGACACTCATATAGTTCTATGTTGCCTCTATAAATAAAATGAAGAGGGGGGCAGCATATATTGTTTCGCACACAAAGGTGGCACGTTCCCTCGCCGAACCACAAGCCTTCTTGACAGAAGCTTCGGTTCGCAACAAGCATAGACCAAAACTTGTTCTAGTTCGGCCAAATTTTTTACCACAGCATGATAGTACCATGACATGACACCATGCCAGGTTTCATGATTTTTGGGCGTGTTTTGGATTTACAAGAATTTCAAAATCAAGTTTCTGAATGTTCTCAAGCGAGCCACGACGCCCAGATGTTTGAATTTCATTCTCATGTCTTGCATGGGACCTAGTAATTCACCCGAGGATACACATGTTATTTTTCAACCAACTTTGGCGCACTGGAGCATGTGCTTGTAGTTAAAAATTGAATTGTGCATATTAAATGACCAGAAACTCAATTAATGTATAAACAAGGCCAAAAGTACACGGACTAATCCCAATATTTAACACGACAGTCATATAGTTCTATGTTGCCTTTGTAAAGAAATTGAAGGGGGGGGGGGGGATAGCGTATATCATTTCGCACACAAAGGTGACACGTTCCCTCTCACAACCACGAGCCTTCTTGAGAGAAGCTCCGGTTTGCAAGAAGCTTATACCAAAAGTTGTTCCAATTCGGCAAAGTTTTTTTCCATGGTATGTTATTGGCATGTCATGGCACCATGCCAAGTTCATGATTTCCATGCGAGTTTTGGATTTACAGGAATTAAAAAACCAAGTTTCTCAATGTTTCTTGCCAAGCCATGACGCCCAGATGTTTGAATTTCATCCCCATTTCTTGCATGGGACCTAGAAATTTACCCGAGGACACACATGTGATTTTTCAACCGACTTTGGTGCACTGGAGCATGTGCTTGTAGTTCAAATTTGAATTATGCACATTAAATGTCCAGAAACTCAATTAATGTATAATAAGGTTAAATGAACCCAAATAATTCCAAAATTTAACACGGCACTCATATAGTTCTATGTTGACTTTGTAAAGAAAATCAAGGGGGGCAGCGTCTTTCGTTTCGCACACAAAGGTGAGACGTTCCCTCTCAGAACCACGAGCCTTTTTGAGAGAAGCTCTAGTTTGCAAGAAGCTTATCCAAAACTTGTTCCAATTCGGCCAAGTTTTTTACCACAACATGATAGTACCATGACATGACACCATGCCAAGTTTCATGATTTTCAGGCGTGTTTTGGATTTCCAAGAATTTTAAAACCAAGTTTCTCAATGTTCTCGGCCGAGCCACGATGCCCAGATGTTTGATTTTCATTCCATTTCTTGCATGGGACCTAGAAATTCACCCAAGGACACACATGTGAGTTTTCAACCAACATTGGTGCACTAGAGCATGTGCTTGTAGTTCAAATTTGAATTATGCACATTAAATGTCCAAAAACTCAATTTATGTATAAAAAGGCCAAACAAACCTGGAATAATTCCAAAATTTAAAACAACACTCATATAGTTCTATGTTGCCTTTGTAAAGAAAATCAAGGGGGGGCAGCATCTATCATTTCGCACACGAAGGTGGCATGTTCCTTCTCAGAACCACGAGCCTTTTTGAGAGAAGCTCCTATTTACAAGAAGCTTATACCAAAACTTGTTCCAATTTGACCAAGTTTTTTATCACAACATGATAGTACCATGACATGACACCATGCCAAGTTTCTTGATTTTCAAGCGTGTTTTGGATTTACAAGAATTTTCAAACTAAATTTCTCAATGTTCTCGGCCAAGCCACGACGCCCAGATGTTTGATTTTCATTCCCATTTCTTGCATGGGACCTAGAAATTCACCCGAGGACACACATGTGATTTTTCAACAAACTTTGGTGCACTGGAGCATGTGCTTGTATTTCAAATTTGAATTATGCACATTAAATGTCCACAAACTCAATTAATGTAAAACAAGGCCAAAAGAACCTGGAGTAATTCCAAAATTTAACACGACACTCATATAGTTCTATGTTGCCTCTGTAAAGAAAATCAAGGGGGGCAGTGTATATCATTTCGCACACAAAGGTGGCACGTTCCCTCTCATAAACATGAGCCTTCTTGAGAGAAGCTCCGGTTTGCAAGAAGCTTATACCAAAACTGGTCCTATTCGGCAAAAACGTACCACAACATGATAGTACCATGACATGACACCATGCCAAGTTTCAGGATTTTCATACGTGTTTTGGACTTACAAGAATTTTATAGCCAAGTTTCTCAATGTTCTCTGCCGAGCCACGATGCCTAGATGTTTGATTTTCTTTCCCATTTCTTGCATGGGACCTAGAATTCTCCCGAGGGCACACATGTTATTTTTCAACCAATTTTGGTGCACTGGAAGATGTGCCTGTAGTTCAAAATTGAATTATGCACATTAAATGACCAGAAACTCATTTAATGTATAAACAAGCACTCGTACGCGTCGGTGCTATACAAACGGTTTAAAACCCCTTTCCGCGACGACATTTGGAACCCTCACTTAGTGAGTGTGGGCGATTAGGGGGCCCTTCCCACACGACCCAGAAACCGTCGGGGATAGGTACCCTACAGTACTCCTTTTCATTTGTGGTTGCATTGCCATCGCAGTCGGCATTCTGTGGTGCTATGTTTACAATGCCCGGCCCATCACAAATGGTTCACTATTATAGAACGAGTATGATAAGCATACAATCACACACATTCCTTTTCACAAACCGTATGCGATAACTAATTAAGAAGATTAGCTAATCATCGTACGAGTGTCGGATAGGATTAAAAACTTAGGACAATTGTAACATCGTCGTACACGACAACTATCGCACACACGATTCTGTGGTGCAACGTTTACGATGCATATTTCATCAGAATTAGTTCATGGTTGCGAATCGTGTACGATAAGGCAACTATCGCACATGCTATTCTGTGGTGCAATGTTTACGATGTATACTTCATCAGAAACAGTTCATGGTTGCGAATCGTGTACGATAAGGCAACTATCGCAAATGGTTAGTTTGCCAGCACCGTTTGTGATATTGTCTGACATTGCACAAGCTTTGCAAAAGGCAACTGTGCGCACACTTGCACATGTTTCCTCTCTGTGAACCATCTCGGATTATGGTGTATATCGCAAACGTTTGTATTTTACCAACCGTGTGTGTCGTAACAACCTGGAGAGCATAATTTCACTGTAATTTAATTGCTGCTATATCAAATTAAATTGAAATTGAAATTTAAATTGAATGTATGCTATAGTTTTATTCATATCCATCAGGTTCAGACAACCAATGAATTATTCGATTCATAGGTACACATCAAGAATTACATAAGAACCAAATAAAGAATGATGAACCACATTTGTATACTTGTACTATTAAAACGATAAAGAAAGAGGCGAAATACATTCTGGCTGCTGAACAAGGTGAAGCAGAATGCACATATTGTGACCTCCTCCATGCAGAAGGCACGCACGACTCTAGTCCAACCTTTTGTGATGGCCGACTGCCCACCCTTCAAGGTCTTCATGGAAACATCTAGATAATCATCGTGTTCTCGTAGAAATACTTTAACCTTTGCATGCCCACCAATCATGTAGTTTGAGAGGTAATCTTTTGTAAACTGCTTTGGGAACCACCGCAAAGGAAAAAAGATTCAGACATTGTCATCCAACCCAACTCACTATGGGCAGTAAAATGAAGGCTGCAGAGTTCTTACTTACCATCCAGCAGTTCGCTGTTGTATTGGATAAAGTGTAATCAAATAGTTTAATTGCCATCTTTTGAACCATTTTACTAACAATCTTTATCAGTTTCCTCACTTGATGCTGGTTCATCGATATCTCATTTCCCCATACGCAGAAATGGTAGAAGCGCAGATCTTTATCAATGACATATGTACCTAAAAGCACCAAGTTAATATTAGAAGATAAACACCAATTGAACAATGATGTAGTACAACACTCTTATATAATATCTTATAACATCCAATATACTCACATATTAGATGAATTAACATCTTATATTATGGGTCGGAAGGAGTTTATTGCATTCTTACAAGTTATTGGCTGATTAACTAGTGCTGTATCCATGGGTTAGAGTTAGTTTGAGCTAGTTCGGGCTCAAATAGCCCTAAAGTATATCTAAACATGAGGGCTAGTTTGAGCTAGTTGCATCTATAACCCACCCAAAAAAACTATCCAACCCAAGAGGTGCTAATTGGAGCTAGTTCTCCTAGTGCATTTATTGTCAATCTAAGTATCTAATCCTGTCATACAAACACCTCTTTGGATGGAGTTAGTTCAAGGTTAGTCATGAGCTAGAAACTAGCTCTAACCTCTAAGCTAAGTTGAGTATCCAAACAGGGATGTGTTGTTGTTGTTGTTGTTGCTCTTCTACGTGCATCTAGACATCATCAGAACATTAAGGTAACACTCTTCCTTGTTGCTATGTAGCCTAGGATTGCATATGTAGACATTAAGTACAGTGCATGTTTCTATGTAGCCTTAGATACATTACATATGGCCCTAGTTAACCTAACGATAAATGGGTTGCAGATATATTCAGTTAAAAGTCAGATTCACTGATTAGTCCCTTATCAGCCCCTGGCCTATATGGTACCAGCTACCGATATCCTGAACAGTGAGCATATATAAGCCATGGGATGAAACTAACCTCGATGGAAAACAACAGTCGTTCCCAAAAATTGTCCTGTGTAGGGGCATCGAGAAGCATGTTAAGCACAACAGGCTAAACATCAACCAAAATTATCCATGGCAGACAAAATAATCTCCAAAAGATAGCTTCAGTGTGCAGGTTTAAGCACGCTAGTAAAGCAAAACAAGTGAAAAGGTGTGTTAACTGCAACAGGCCTAACATTGAACGACAAGCAAACATAGTCATTCAAACTGGTAATGTGCCGGTCTAAGTACACTCGTTATTGTTAAATAAAAATGGAAAGGTGTGTTTAATTACAAGATGCAGAAACCAAATGTAGTCATTGATGCCCTGTTTGTTTTAGCATCACTTGGATTTTAATCACCTATGGATTCACTTCAGTGGCCAAGCTGCTTCTATGAATGAGCTTCACCACAGAAGTACACTTTGAGGTGCTTTAGGAAATTGCACTAAAAATTACCCAAATCTAGATTCAGCTTCACTGGCAAAGCTGATTCCAAATAGCTGTTTGTTTCGGATTCCAGGTTCGGCTTCACTAGCAAAGCTGAATCTGGTCCTAGAATCCGAAACAAACAGGGCCATAGTGGTATTGTTGAAAATGGTACTGATGAAATTGAACTGCACAGTTCATACTTGCACATATAGAACATCACATTGTGAATAACTGGAATAAACAAGGCATACTATGAACAACCAAAGATAGCATTTGAAACTGGACATACGCTAACTATAAGCAACAGAACAATCAAAAAACTTTAAAAGAGGCATATGCTAGCTATAACAGGCTTAACAGTAAGAAAATATATGCATTCCTATCGGTATGTTTAAAACTGGATTGATGAAATGTACTGCACAGTTAATAATTGCACATACAGAGCATCACATTGTGAACAACTGAAATAAACAAGGCAAACTGCAAACAAGCCGACATAGCAATTAAAACTGGACATATTCTCACTACACTACAAATGGGACTCGACAAAACAAATCATGGTTTCCCCCTGTGAAGAGGCCCGACAAAACAAATCATGGGTTTCCTCACTTGGCACAGATGGGCTTGTGCCCGTGGGAAGAGAATGGACTGTGGATGCGCTCCATGTTGTCGCAGATGGGCTCCTTCCCCTTGGAAGAGCACGGCTGTGGGGTGCCCTCCCTGATGTCATAGACGGGCTCTTTCCCCTAGGAAGAGCCGGAGAGGGTGCCCTCCTCGTGGTTGCCATCGATAAGTTCTGACTTGGAAGGTGTGGATCCCAAGCCAGCGTCACAGAATGTGTCCTTTAGAAATGACCAAGGGGCTCGATGGTGATGTAGGATGGCAAGTTGTTGACAACAAGCCAGAGGAGATCAGCGGCGGGGCCATGCATGAGATCAATGGCGGCTGAACTCGAGGGGTTGGGGGTGGGCCACTTAACCTGTGATATAGCCCGCCTCAGGCCGTCGCTGTCCATGATCTCGATGTCGTAGCCGGCGGAAGAGATATGCCCGCATACTCTAGCCCGCTGCTTGAGTTCCTGCCGCCAGTAATGGTCGTCAGCTTCCTCGGCGACGTCGGGCAAAGAGAACACGATACACCTCTTTTGGGCCAGTCGCTCCTCTAGCTCCATGGTAAGCATAGCCGGCCTTAGACTGCGACGCTCTGGAGTAGGGGATGGGGATGGGGATGGCGATCTGAGGGAAAGGGGGCATTTGGCATGCGTCATCTAAGAAACTCAGAGCGGCCTTGGTATGGAGACCGGTGGGTAAGCTACACGTTCACAATAAAGGTCTCGCGGCGGCGGCGAGGACCTTGCTAGGGTTTTGAGCAAGGGAGGGTGTGTGTGTGTGCGCACGCGCGACCGAGGAGGTTTTACTGTGTGTGTGTGTGTGGAGGGGGGGCGGGGGCTGTGTTTGAGGAAATGACGCGGGTACTGAAAACATTACAACGTGGGACTGAAATGCCGGGGCTAATGAAAATTTTGATGATGGTGCATCCCACATGGTCCGCAGATAACAACCGTGTGTTATGCAACAGAAAACCCTCGAGGCGGGCAGTTATTTTCTAGGGGCAGGCGGGATTGGGAACAAGAAACATCGCACACGGTCCAGAGGTAACAATCGTGTGTTATGAAACACAAAAACCCTCCTCGAGGCTGGCAGATATTTTCTAGGGATGCAGTGGGATTGGGAAGAAGAAACATCACACACGGTCCGGAGATAACAACCGTGTGTTATGAAACAGAAAAAAACCTCGAGGCGGGCAAATATTTTTGAGTGGGGGAGCCTCGTGGAGCCTAATGTACTATGCGGATGTGTGCGTGACAGGGGCGCCGGCGTGGCACACAGTTAGTTTGAGTGAACCGTGTCTGTTGCATCATCCAACTTGTCTAATGTTCATAATTTTGGCGAAAAATGACGCAGGAGAGGGTTAGAACACGAACACACTTGCATGTGGACCAAATTTATATATATGAAAAGGGTGGTTTGATTTTCAAATACCAAATGCAACTTCGATGTCGCACCTATCTCACAAAGCGCACGATATTGCTTGCCCCCTCCCCCTCGTGTCGGCACGAAGGGAATCCTAAGCTATGAATGCATGCCACGCCACCGCCCCAACCGAGGCTCACCTAGCAAAGTGCAAAGTAGCTAGCAGCCCCCCTCCCTCGTGTCAGCACGAAGGGAATCCTAACCTATGAATGCATGCCCCGCCCCCTGCCCCAACCGAGGCTCACCTAGCAAAGTGTGAAGTAGCTAGCACCCCCTCCCTCGTGTCTGCAAGAATGGAATCCTAAGCTATGAATGGATGCCCCCCCAACTGTGGTTCACCTAGCAAACTGAGAATT
>NC_041391.1:198803366-198862715 GCF_002162155.2 Triticum dicoccoides | reverse complement strand
GAAGCTAGCAGCCCTCCCTCCCTCATGTCGGCACGAAGGGAATCCTAAGATATGAATGGATGCCCCCCCAACCGTGGTTCACCTAGCAAACTATGAAGTAGCTAGCAGCCCTCCCTCGTGTCGGCACGAAGGGAATCCTAAGCTATGATGCCCCCAACCAAGGTTCACCTAGAAAAGTGCAAAGTAGCAGCCCCCCACCCCCACACACTTTTAAGTCAGCGGGCCAGAGAGGCTTCTCACCAAGTTGATTGTAAAACGGACCAAGAATAATCCACCTTGGTCGTACAACCTCTCTCTTGTTGCTTGTCAAAGTGATGGTCATCCATGCGACCCCAGATAGGCTAGCTCGCCAATAATCACGCAAGTAGCTAGCTAGTCCCCGAAGACAACCACTTCATGCGTGTGGCACAAACATGTGTATGGATCAGGTGTGTTTTTAGTAGACAATGGAACAACTTTGATGTGGCACAGTGATTTCGAACTAGAAATCCCCACACTGAGTGAGGGTTAGGTTGATGATGCATATGTATGTTACACCACACCTCAAGCCGATGATGGGGATTCATGCATGCATGCGCGTGCATAGTATATGCGCTCAAACTTTAATTAGGTCTGAATCTCACCATGCCCTAGACTATGATAACACGCGAACCAAATGAAGAATATCCGCCATGGTAACCTATCTTGTTGTCGGTCAAGGTGATCATGGATGTCCATGCGGGCCCATGAATATATATACAAGCTTGTCGCTGATAACCACGCGAGCGAGTGTACCATTCGAAGACAACCACTACATGCATATGTATGGAGGTGATGCGTGCATGCTTGTTTGAATACCATTTCACAACAATGATGTGGCGCGTGCGTCGAAAATCATACACTATCCCCACAAAGAGCGAGATCGGTTCATCACGTGTCATTGTACTAGCCACGTTGACTCGATGGGAGGGATTCATGCGTACACATGCATGCTGTGTGCTCATACACACACACACACACACACACACACATATATATATATATATATATATATATATATATATATATATATACCATATTTACAAGCAAAAAAAATAACCCCCTCCTAATTAAGTCAAATTAACCACTCTCGTTGTCATGCAAAAAGTAGTGATGGACCAAGAGGTCCCACAAATGGAAAGCATCGATATCGCTGATAACCGCTTAAGTGGGTGTGAGAGGACAAACACCATCGCTTTGCAAGTGTGCCAAACATATGTTGAATATAATACATAAAATGCACAACTTTGATGTGCCACGCATGCCTCAAAAACCGTAAACCATGCACCCACACAGAGTGAGGTTCATGAAGCGTACTACATATGATGGTCCCCTTCCACCTCTTTGACGCATACTATATGCTCCTACCGTAATACAACCCAAAAAGAATCCTCATCAATGGTGAAATTAATTAACCTCTCCTAATGTAGCTAGGTCAAAGTCATGCACATATGCATCGATGATGGCTTCGTGGGCCCACAGATGGAAGCGTCACAAGTGAGTGTCCTAGCTAGGATAACCACCACCTGCATGCATGTGGCGCACAGAGGTGTTGTGTGATGTTTGAATAGCCATTTTCACAATTTTAATGTGGCACGTGCCTCGAAAACCGGAAAGTCCCGACACTGAGTGAGGTGTACTTGTTCATGGACGCGCACGTATATATATATATATATATATATATATATATATATATATATATATATATATATATATATATATGCTAGTCCCCTCCAACCTGTTCAACGCGTACTATATACCACCATAACACAAACAAAAAAGATTCTACATTGCTGGTCAAATTAACCTCACTACCGGCTGTTCGTCAAAGTGATGGACGACGACCTCGCGGGCCTACAGAAAGCATCATACGCGAGTATCGAGTGTCATGTAGGACAACCATCGACTGCATGTGGCCAAAACATGTGTGTATGAAAGGGTTGTGTAATGTTTTAAATTATGAATTCACGACTCTGATGTGGCACCGGCCTGCCTAACAAAATGGCCAACCCACATGGTGGCCCAACACTTGTAGTGTACTGTGAGCCACTCGCCACCCCCAGACGCACACACCCACACACACACCGCGAATCCACCGCAACTACTATGCATGTTAAATTAATTATCCTGCGATGGACATATATATGTTACCAAAGGAGGGACGTTTAATTTCAAAAAAAATCAGAGATCATTAAGATGTTTTAGTACATTAATTGATTGATTTTCTACGGGTATAATGTGCAACAATCAAATTCGAGCTACATGCACACGTGACAGTGCACCTAAACGGATTGAAAAAACACATGAGTCTCACTGGGCGCATGTTTACTCCCCGTGCAACAAATTTCAAACAATGAGAATCTTGATTTTTAAATTCTAGTACATCCAAAACTTATTTGAAGTTCATGAAACTTATCTTGTTGTCATATGGACACCAATACAAAGTTGCATTGTACTTTTTTCGGTCAAATTTGAGACCAGTTTTGATGTAATCTTTATCTAATTACAAACGGGAGATTATTAATAATTGGGAACCAATATCCCAAATGGACTATTTATTCGAACCGTGAGGGTTAGACCAACAATGGATACGTGTCATGCTTTGGTTAAGCAAAAAATAAAGCGGCATCATTAATCATCCAAATAGAAAAACAATATATGTGCCGCCAGGCAACCCGTGTACCATGCGAGCAGGCATGAGTTGACGGGACGCATGCAAGCTGTCCGCCGCGCATGCATACTTGGAGGCATGCGTGTAGGTGTGTGAATTGACGGAGGCGTGCTCACTGTGCAGTGTCATCGGGAGGCGTGCGAGTAGCTGTGTGGAACGACAGTAGGCATGCCAGTAGTTCAGTGCACAGGCTCACCGGGAGGTGAGCCAACGATTTGACCGCAGCCCCCCCTCTCCCACTACTCCATATAAATGCAGCGCCCGAGCGGCCGCACCCCCCATCCTCGCCACACACACAATCCACTCTCTCCGCTTGCATCCTTGACGCTGCTCTCAGTCATCAAAGGCGTCAGTGCATGAGGATGCCGCGAAGCGCCCCATCGGAGGGAGGGCGACACCGGGGCTGCTAAAGCATCTTAGCACAATGTGGAGATGGAGACAGAGGTTGATGTCATAGACGGTGTCCAGCTTCCATAGCCGGAGGCGGAGTTCCACACCGACTCTAGTGACAACTCAGGCGACGACTCCGACGACGACTCCGGCGATGACTCCGACGACGACAGACAATTGGTTAGTCATCTATACCCATTTATGTGTCAAATAGATCCCAGGGTTTCTCTGGTTACTCCTGCCTCCCCCTTTTTGGAATAGAAATCCTATGGTTATGTTCTCCCAATCCATGAAATCTGAGTAAGTTTCGTTAGATCCGTATAGTGTATTGATTGTTTGAATGGTACAAGTGATAAGTGATTAGTTGTTTCATCTGTGGAAATGATTTTGAATGACCTACATACGTTTGTGCCATTATTTTCTTCAAGATTGGTCTGTACATAGATGAATGTGCTTAAAAATTGAACCATAATCTCTGGATATGTATAAATAAACAGTCATAAATTCCTAATCCTACTTCACGGCATGTAATCGTTGATTTGATGCCAATTTTTGGCAACTACCAAATGTTCTCTAGAGATTAGTTTGTAACCACTAATTTGACGCCACATTTTTTTAACTATTTGTATAGGTGTTGTCTGACGATGTGGACAGCAAGGATGAAGATGTCCAGAGGAGGTACAAGAGGCAAATCCCGAGGGATCTTTATGCAGGAATGCATAACAGGAATATTAGGACCTGGAACAGCGGCTATCGATGCCCATTCCGCAACCACAAACTTGATGACGCGTATCAAAGTGTTCTGGCGCATGCAAGAGGACGGGTCGTTGGCTCGTTCAAAAAGAAGTATGCTCACAGGGTGGAGCACGACGCATACGCCGAGTACCTGGAGAAGCTTCGGGATCGTGCCGGCTTGTGAGATGAGATGTGGGATCGAACTATATATGTATGCTTGAGCATGCTTAATGACGGTTGAACTATGCTTGTGTATGTGTACACTAATTATCTATGTCTGAGTATGTTTAATCTATGTTTACTTATGTCTAACTGCGGGATATGGATGCAATCAGTTCGGTTGATGGAATCTACCCCCGTCCTTGTTTATTGGTCCCCCTTGTAATTTGTGTTAAATGTTGACCAAAGATTTAACTGATAAAATGTTAGTGCAGGTCAGCAAAAATTATATCGTTGGATGCGTATTTGAACATAGTGTTCAATCATATAATTTTTGGTGACATGCATAAACATTTCTTACTCAAATATTTGGTCGAAATTTGGTACAAATTACAGAGGGGACCAATAAACCGGGACGGAGGTAGTACGTCAATCACACACGGTTCCCAAAATTGGAACCGTGTGCAATGACTTTCATTTTGCCTGTTGCTTCAATCACACACGGTTCCCAAAATTGGAAGCATGTGCAATGGCTTTGTTTTGATTCCTGCGTCAATCACACACGGTTGGCTCTAGCAAACCGTTGCCTCCGAAATTCTTTGTGGGACAGAAAACCCTCACCACCCAATTAAAAAAAAGAAAACCCTCGCCATCCACACGTCACAAAAACCCTCACCCCCGCCCGCCACCCCATGCCTCCGATCCCCATTCACACTTGCACAAGCTCCTCCGCGTCTATGCATGGCACCGCATATCATGGCGGTAACCACTTAGCTTGACGCCTGCAGCCACCGCCAGGCTGTTGGCAAACCCCACCGCATTTCGCCACTTCCACTTGCCGTCGCCTATCGCTATTGACTTTCTCGACGCTGCTCGAGGTCAACCCAGCTCTGCTCAGTTGGGGGATCTGCCGTACTGAGGGTTTTTTCTCATGGATGACAAGGTAACTAATTTAATGAGATATTATCTCATCTCTCATCCCACTTCATCTGCCTCCTTTAATCACCCGGTAGAAATCACTGTGAATTCACTTTTATTCGTGCTGATTTGAGGGTTTTCTTTCATTTATAGAGTGTACAGTGCACCGACACATCAGGACCTTGCGACCTCCGCTAGAGATTGTATATCACCGTACCAGATGACTTGAGCATGTGCGCGGTATGTTCAATCTCACCCTAAATCGGTTCGCATGGCCTACTTTCCTGAAGATATTCTAAATATTGCTACATTTGGATAAAAGGTGCCACATGCACCATATACGTCAAAGGGGATTCCCCCCCTCTTCTTTCTACATTAGGAAAATTAATGATGTATTGTTATTTCGGTTACTCTCATATTTCCACGACATCATGTTTACCCTATCTATGTAGTTATACATTTTTGTCCTTCGATTTCAACTGTTGTACAGTTCTTTCAATTTGGGCCCATATTTGCATGTTACCATATTTTCTTTAACAATCCTACCATTTTATGCAGCGCATCCCTTGCTATGCAACAGATTATGTAGTGCACAATTTTCTCCTTTACATAGATCAAGGCTACACGGATGTCATAATGCACACAAACCATGGATTTACAATCGTTGCTACTGTATTACTTGATGAAAGTGGTGACTCCTATTTTGCGTTGGCCTTTGGAAAGAATTTTCTAAGTTTTATGTACTAAAAGCTGGAACTAAAATTGGACTGCACATAAAAGGGCCTGGTCATGAGATATATGCTAACTTCCCCGACAAAATCATCCGTCCTGAGTTTGTTCGAAGTAAATTATCTTTTCAACTATTTGCATGTTGACTTACCCAGCAATGTTAAATGAATTTTGTAGTATTTAAGCAACCAATTGTTATTCCCTTTTCTTACTATATTCCTACCTAATAACTTCTAGTTACTAATACACTTTTCTATTGCCCTGTTTTAACGAAATATTCCATGTACTCTCATTTCTATTAGAAAGCACCACTGACAAGGAGACTCCGGAGGTGGAGAATGGGCCTGCCAACAAGCAGAGGCGGAGCAAGCTAGAACCGCAAGCGACTCCAGCAGACATAGACTTCATCAGCAGCCTCCCCGATAATATGTTGACAGTCATCATCTCCCTCCTCCCAATCAAAGGTGGGGTGCAGACAGCCATCCTTTCCCGGCGGTGGCGCCCACTATGGAACTTCACCCCTCTTGACCTCATCGACACCCACGAGCTCTGGCATGGCTATCGCAAAAGCTTGGATGCGTTCTCCAAGATCCTCGGCAGTCACCCTGGCCCAACCAGAGGCCTTAGAATGGGCAAGTTCTGTTCCAACGGCAGGGACCGAGCCAATCTTGATGACTGGTTCGGATCCCCCGCCCTAGATTAGCTCGAGCAGCTCACTTTTGATGATGGGCATATGCGCTTGCTACCAACATCCGTGCTCCGCCTCGCGCCCATGCTACACGTCGCCAAGTTCAGGAACTGCCATCCCCCCTGTCGGTGTCAAAACCAGCGGATCTCGGGTAGGGGGTCCCGAACTGTGCATCTAGGCGGATGGTAACAGGAGACAAGGAACACGATGTTTTACCCAGGTTCGGGCCCTCTTGATGGAGGTAAAACCCTACGTCCTGCTTGATTTACATTCATATTGTGGATGTTTACAAGAGTGGATCTACCACGAGATCAAGGAGGCTAAACCCTAGAAGCTAGCCTATGGTATGATTGTAATGGTTGTTTTTCTACGGACTGGAGCCATCCGGTTTATATAGACACCCGAGAGGGCTAGGGTTACATAGAATCGGTTACAATGGTAGGAGATCTACACATCTGTATCGCCAAGCTTGCCTTCAACACCAAGGAAAGTCCCATCCGGACACGGGACGAAGTCTTCAATCTTGTATCTTCATAGTCTTGGAGTCCGGTCGATGATGATAGTCCGGCCGATGATGGTAGTCCGGCTATCCGGGCACCCCCTAATCCAGGACTCCCTCAGTAGCCCCCGAACCAGGCTTCAATGACGATAAGTCCAGCATGTGTGTAGTCTTCGGCGTTGCAAGGCGGGTTCTCCTTCAAGTTCTACGTACCTGCCGAACAGTGTCCGGCTTCCTCATCAATGTTGCGCGTCTTGGCTTCCACGCCCCATAACGGCCTTCTTCCACGCGTCGCGCGAATGTGAAAAGCCAGCGTGTCTTTTATGTTTTGCTCCCTAGTTGTGCGAATAATCTGCCTATAAGGGAGGCAAGAATCCAGATCCAAGTCACCATCTTCCTCCCGCAAATACTCATCAGAGCGCTTTCGACCAAGAATCCATTCCATCATGGACCGTCAACGCGACTCCTCTTCTCGCGCTCCCAGCCCTTTGCCAGGAGATTGGAGGAGATGCTCTGTTCCGCACAACGAGCTGGTGAAGCTCCAAGCGGGGGGATATCTCCCTCCGGCCTTCATGGTTCCGGTTCGAGCCGGGCTGGCCACCTACAAAGGTGGGAAGCAAGCGGAGGTTACCCCAAATCCCAACAAAGGGGAGCGGGTATGCTTTGTCCCCTATCTGATAAGGGGGCTCGGATTTCCTGTACATCCATTCCTCCGCGGGCTCCTGGAGTTCTACGGTCTCCAGCTTCATCACCTCACGCCCGCCTCAATCCTGCATATTGTGGGTTACGTAGCTCTTTGCGAGCTATTCCTGGGCGTCGAGCCCCACTTCGCGCTGTGGAAGAGGTTGTTCTGCCTTGTACCCCGCTCTCACGAGGGGTCCATATATCAAGTGGGCGGCGCTGAAATATGGCGCATTGCCAGGACCGGATATCCATCCGGAACCCCTAAGAAGGCGTCCGAAGACTGGCCTTCGGAATGGTTTTATATAGAAGATGCTCCGCTGCCAGACCCTGTTCGGATCGTCCTCCCAGAGTTCAGCAATGCTCCTCTGAGGAAACGCCTTAGGTGGCATCCGCGGAGCCCCCAACTGGAGGAAGACAAGAGCGTCCATTATTTGATGGGCCGAATAAGGTTACTGGCCCATGCCGGGTTGACCATGATTGGAGTCATGGCCACATGCATTATGCGGGGGGTGCAGCCACTAGAATACAGGGGCCACCCCATGTGGGATTTCAACGGGGAGGACGATGCCACCCGTCACAGCCGCAAAGGGCCGGATTCGGTCGAAGATCTGGTGACGATCCTGTCCGGCCTGTATAAGGGGGAGAAGGAGGATTTCCTTCGGACGAACCCGTTAAATGGGTTCTCCATGAATAATCCCCGGCCTTGGGTAAGCGAACACTCTGCGTGTCCGACCCATGCTTTTTAAAACTTAAGTTTCTTATATTGTGTTCTTCTTTCGACGCAGGAACTGCGCCGGATCGTGGAGGACATGCTAAGTCCAGGTCCGCAGCCCGAGGATCCAGAGAGATCCCGGGATCCGGCCTCCGAAGAGGATCCGGACATAATGGTGGAGCTAATCGATGGGGTGTTCCACCAGCTCAGCATGGACAATGCTTTAGTCACCATCACGGCCGACTATCCCGGACTATATCTGGCTTCCCAGGTGATTGCGACCGAAGTCCTGACACCTTCATTCCTTCCTTGCTTATTTCTGACCACCGTATACGATGGCGCTGTGCAGGAGGCGCCCCTAGGGCGAGAAGCCGAGCCCGCGGTGGCTGGCCAACAAAGGCCAGTCCGGACCAGTAGGCGGAAGAGGAGCGCGACGCAGACTGAAACGTCACCGCAAAGGTGTAGCTCATAATTCATTATTTAGAGCAACATTCCTAGGAAGCGTTTGAGTGCTCATGACTTTTGTAGGGAAAAAAGCGTCCGCCGGACTGCGGGCGTGGAGGTTGCCAATCCAACCTCTACCAGCCAGGCTCTAGCACCTGGTCTGGAGGGGGAGGCGAGCGCAGGGCGCGAGCCGGACGTTCCTCCGACGGAGGATGCCGACAGACTGTCCGCCACCAAGTCTGAGGTGGAGAGTGCCCTGAATCAGAGGCGCCACCGGACAGTATTTCGTGACGCGTGCTTCTCCCCCGAGGCGTTGAATGCCTTTAACGCGGGGGACGCGCACCTTCGTGCTGCTCAAGATGGTTTTACCAGAGCCACGGAGTAGTATGTAAAATACATACGGGTAAGAGAATTTAATAGTTGTATATGCCAGTAGCCCCCGAGACTTAAAGTAGTTATATTAACTGATTTAAGGATCATATGAAACGTAGGATCTTACCGAGAAGAATACCCAACTGTCTCAGGAGCTGCAAGAGTGCAAGGCCCAACTTGAGGCCGCACTCTCTGGCGCAGGAGGAAACACAGGGATCTCTCCTGGTAACACATTATTTTAGAAAGATAAGTAGCGTTTGGCCTTTGTGCAAGTCTAAAAAATGACGTTGCAGGTGCTGCCGGACAAGATCCGGACAGGCAAGAACTTCTGCGCCAACTAAAGGCCGGCAAGAGGGTGCTGCATAAGGTGCAGAATGAAAGGAACAAGCTCCAGGATGCCCATGCCCAGCTTGGAGAAGAGCTGAAAGGCGTTCGGGCCGAGCTGTCGGGCTCCGTTAAGGAGAATCAGCGGCTTCATCGCAGCATCTATAGTAAGTGCTTGAGCGAACTCCTTTGAAAAGAAGAGTTCGGCGAGGAAGTCAATTTGACAAAATATGTCTGCAGGTATGCTCACAGGTCGCCCTGCGGAGGAGATGCCCGTATCAACGGGTGATCAACTTCCCGAATTGTTGCAACTGATCGAACGAGTTCGGCAGGTAATGAGCGGCGTCATCCAGGCTTTATGGCCAGCCTTCTCCTTACCCGAGGGTCTTGGGGAGCTTGCGGAGAAGCTTCAGGGAGTGCGGCAGCGCTTCCATTTATGGAAGATTTCGGCCTACCGCCAAGGTGCCAGGGAGGCCTGGGCCATGGTAAAGACGCGGTACAAGAAGGCGGATCCCAACCACATGGCCGAAGTCGGACCTGTGCGGCCCGATGGGAAGGAGATCCCTGTGAGTTTAGTATACGGCCAAGTAGAGCTGGCCGCTAAATTTTCCCAATAGGACTGTAAATTAGACAACCTGATAGACGGGATTGAGGAAGAATACAATCAGTCGATTTGACAATGTATTATAAAATGACATATAAAATGCCTTCTAGCCGGATTGTAGATCATTTGTCTTTGCCAACCTTTTCGCTTCGACCTCGGGACCCTAGAGTCCGGAGTGTGTCCGAATACCTTCTCGGTTATGAAAGAACCGGGGTATGCATGGAGACCAGGCGTAGGGGTCATTAGTGCTTTATCAGACAAGTGCCCAACTAGTTATGTTATATTACATGGGTAGTAAGAAACATCTTCCAGGGAGAATAGTTTCGTTAAGGGTTCCTTTCCTCTGGGAGTGGCATGCCCTAAAGTGCATGTCCGAATTGCGAAAAAAGCAGAAAAACATCTGGGGGCAGATAAATAAGTGGATAAAAAAATCATCTTTTAAGTCACGACCGAATATTCCCTTAAGAATGCTAGCTTTCGGCTTCACCCAGTCTGAGGTACACATCTGGCTGACCCGGCAGTAACAATCGCAGAGGTGCTCCCTTTACCTCCTAGCCGAACAATCGAGAACATAGGGGTAAGCACAGGAGCAGGCAACCCAGCTTGGCCAAAACTTAAGTCATATCGATGCATATAATGGTGAATAAAAGGTACATGTGGAAGCTTGACACATGTGCTGGGCATGAAGCCCTTATAATTAAGCTTCTGGTAAAGAAGCCCCCAGGTATAATGAGTGCGGATAGGACATCAATTGCGCGCGAACGTTGCGCAAGTAGGCCTTTTAAGGCTTGGATGAATAGGGTTGAGAAGAAAAAGATAAACAAAAGGCAGCTGAAGTAAAAAAAAATTTGGACGGGGGGAAAGGGACGAACTCTTAGTCCGGCGCTAGGCATAGAATCTTCGGAGGCGGGCTGCGTTCCATGGGTTCGGCTCGAGTCGGTTATCCGATGCATTTCGTAGGCGGTACGCTCCGCCGGTCAGGACTTGATCGATGATGAAGGGGCCTTCCCATTTGGGCTTGAGCTTGTCCTTTTTCTTGTCCGGCAGGCGCAGAACCAGTTCGCCAGCGTTGTAAGTCTTGGCCCGTACTTCTCTGCTTTGGTATCTTCGAGCCTGCTGCTGATAGAATGCGGAACGAGCCTTGGCGACGTTGCGTTCTTCCTCCAATGCGTCCAAGCTGTCCTGCCGATCCAACTCGGCTTCTCTTTCTTCGTACATGCGCACTCGAGGTGAGTCATGAATTATGTCGCAGGGCAAAACTGCTTCCGCGCCGTATACCATAAAAATGGTGTGAATCCGGTAGTACGTTAGGCGTTGTCCGCAGCCCCCAGAGTACGGAGTCGAGCTCATCTACCCAGTGCGTGTCAGATTTCGTAAGGGACCGCACTAGTCTGGGTTTGATGCCGCTCATTATTAGACCATTTGCTCGTTCCACTTGACCGTTGGTTTGAGGATGATAGACTGAAGCGTAATCGAGCTTGATGCCCATATTTTTGCACCATGATTTAACCTCATCGACCGTGAAGTTCGTGCCGTTATCGGTGATGATGCTGTGGCGGACACCATAACGGTGTACTACCCCGGATATAAAGTCTATCACTGGTCCGGACTCTGCCGTTTTGACTGGCTTGGCCTCTATCCATTTGGTGAATTTATCCACCATGACCAATAGGTACCTTTGCTTGTGGGTTCCCCCTTTAAGTGGTCCAACCATGTCAAGCCCCCAGACCGCGAACGGCCAGGTAATGGGTATAGTTTTGAGGGCGGTGGGTGGCATATGGCTCTGATTAGCAAAGAGCTGACAACCGACGCATCTTTGGACTAAGTCCTAAGCATCTGCTCGGGCCGTCGGCCAATAACATCCTGTACGGAATGCCTTTCCTACAAGGGCCCGAGCTGCGGCGTGGTGTCCGCCTAGTCTGGCATGAATTTCAGCCAGGAGGTTTCGCCCTTCCTCTTCGGAGATACACCTTTGAAGGACTCCAGTTGTGCTTTTCTTATAAAGTTCTCCCTCATAGACCTTGTAGGCTTTAGATCGCCGGACAATGCAGCGGGCCTCATTTTGGTCTTCGGGAAGCTCCTGCCTAAGCAAGTAGGCGAGGAGTGGTTCTGTCCACGGGGAAATTACTGCCATTATGTCATGGGCTGAAGGTGTTATGTCATCGGCTGAATCGCCGGTTGGTGCGGCTTGTTCCGGTTTGTTATTTCCGGACTCCTCTTCCCATAGTACGGATGGCTTGAAGAGCCGTTCCAGGAAGATGTTAGGAGGGACAGCTTCGTGTTTTGCGCCGATGCGTGCCAGTACGTCGGCTGCTTGGTTATTATCCCGGGCTACGTGATGGAATTCAAGTCCTTCAAACCGAGCTGACATTTTTAGGACAGCGTTGCGATATGCTGCCATTTTCGGATCTTTGGCGTCAAAGTCTCTGTTTATTTGGGATATTGCGAGGTTTGAATCCCCGTGCACCTCTAGGCATTGAATGCCCATGGAGATTGCCATCCGGAGACCATGTAAAAGGGCCTCGTATTCGGCTGCGTTGTTGGAGTCCGTGTACATTATCTGAAGTACGTATTGGACTATGTCCCCGGTCGGGGACGTCAATACAACGCCAGCCCCCAATCCGGCTAACATTTTAGAGCCGTCGAAGTGCATAATCCAATTGGAGTATGCGCCATACTCTTTAGGGAGTTCGGCTTCGGTCCATTCAGCGACAAAGTCAGCCAAAACTTGTGACTTTATAGCTCGCCGAGGTTTGTAAGTTATATCAAATGGTAAGAGCTCAACGGCCCATTTTGCAATCCTGCCCGTCGTGTCGCGGTTGTTTATAATGTCGTTAAGTGGTACTTCAGAGGCCACTGTTTTCGAACACTCTTGAAAGTAGTGTGGGAGCTTCCGGGATGCCATGAACACCGCGTATGCTATCTTCTGATAGTGCGGGTAATGGGACTTGCAGGGGGTTAACACAGTGGATACGTAGTATACTGGTTTTTGAAGAGGGAATTTATGCCCTTCTGTCTCTCGTTCGACGACGAGTACCATGCTTACAACTTGATGAGTTGCTGCGATGTATAACAACATTGGTTCGCCCAGGTTGGGCGCAGCCAGGACCAGATTTGTTGCCAATATGGCCTTTATTTCTTCGAGTCCGGCGGTGGCAGCATCCGTCCACTCGAAGTGTTCGGTGCGCCTAAGGAGGCGATAGAGGGGCAATGCCTTTTCTCCTAGACGGGAGATAAAGCGGCTTAGAGCCGCCACGCATCTAGTCAATTTTTGTATTTGCTTGAGGTCTTTTGGGACATCTAGATGTGACAGAGCTCGGATCTTGGCTGGGTTTGCTTCAATTCCTCTACTGGATACGATGAAGCCTAGCAGCTTTCCAGCTGGTACGCCGAAAACGTATTTTTCCGGATTCAGCTTGATGTCATATGCTCTGAGGTTGTCGAATGTGAGCCTCAAGTCATCTACTATAGTTTCGACGTGTTTAGCTTTGACGACTACGTCGTCTACATATGCCTCTACTGTTTTGCCGATCTGGGTAGCCAGACATGTCTGAATCATGCGCTGATATGTTGCGCCGGCGTTTTTAAGTCCGAAGGGCATCGTGTTGAAGCAGAATGGTCCATATGGAGTAATGAATGCCGTTGCGGCTTGATCCGCTTCTGTCATCTTGATTTGATGATAGCCGGAGTATGCGTCTAGGAAGCACAATGAATCGTGCCCTGCAGTGGCATCGATGATTTGGTCGATGCGGGGGAGGGGGAAGGGATCCTTTGGGCAGGCTTTATTTAGGTCTTTGAAATCGACACATAGGTGCCAGGATTTGTCCTTCTTTGGTACCATTACCAGGTTTGCTAACCAATCCGGATGTTTGATGTCTCTGATGAATCCGGCTTCCAATAGTTTGGCTAGCTCTTCTCCCATTGCCTGTCTCTTGGGTTCGGAAAATCGTCGAAGAGCCTATTTGACTGGCTTGAATCCTTTTAGGATGTTTAGGCTATGTTCTGCCAATCTGCGTGGGATTCAGGGCATATCCGAGGGGTGCCACGCAAAAATGTCCCAATTTTCCCGAAGGAATTCTCGCAGTGCGGCGTCTACATCAGGGTTCAATTGTGCCCCGATGGAGGCCGTCTTTGTCGGGTCCGTTGGGTGGACCTGGAATTTTACTATTTCATCTGCTGGTGTAAAGGAGGTGGACTTGGATCTCTTATCGAGAATCACATCGTTCCTATTCACCGTAGAGCGCAGCGCGGTGAGTTCCTCTGCCGCTAGGGCTTCGGATAGTGCCTCTAAGGCTAATGCGGCTATCTTGTTTTCGGCACGGAGTGCTATGTCCGGATCACTAACGAGAGTGATTATTCTGCCGGGCCCAGGCATTTTGAGCTTCATGTACCCGTAATGGGGCACGGCTTGAAAAATTGTGAATGCCTCTCGTCCTAATATAGCGTGATATCCGCTGTTGAACGGGGCCACTTGGAACGTGACTTCTTCGGATCTGTAATTGTCCGGCGAGCTGAATACCACATCGAATGTGATTTTTCCTGTGCAGCGCGCCTCCCGGCTAGGGATTATTCCTCTAAAGGTTGTGCTGCTTCGCTCAATGCGGCTCCAGTCTATTTCCATTTTTTGAAGGGTTTCCTCGTAGATGAGGTTTAATCCGCTGCCGCCATCCATGAGGACTTTTGTAAGTCGAAAACCGTCCACTATTGGACTAAGTACCAGTGCGTCTGGAGCTTGGGCTGTTCGGAATTTAGGTTCGTCGCTGGCGTTGAAGGTGATGGCTGTGTCGCTCCATGGGTTGGTTGTTGCTACTTGGTAGACTTCGGCGAGGCTGCGGATTGTTCGTTTCCGCATATTATTTGATGCGAAAGTCTCGAACCATACCGTACCGATGTTGTTGGAGTGGTTTTCCGGGGCTAGGAGCTCCTCGCCACTTTTGGCCACCTGCCGTAATATCCAACATGCTCGAAGGCTATGCATTGGGATGGCGCCTTCTGTACTGTGAATTTTACAGGGTCCGCTAAGCCATCCCTCCAGTACGGTTCCGTGCCCTTTATGGGGTTTTTGCTTTTTGGTTTTTGTATCTGGTGCCTGAGTGTAATGCACCCTTTTGTTGCGGACTAGGGTTGTATTCGGGGCCGGATTGTCCCAAAACTTATTTTCGGTTGTCCGGAAACTCTCCATCGCATAGTACTTTCGTACTATGGACGCCAGGTCGGCGAAGCGTGTAATTTCACGACGGCTGACGGCGTTCAAGATTCCCTCGTCCGTGCAATTATTTTAAAAAATTGAGATTGCGTTTTCCTCTTGGCATTCCTTTATCCTGTCCATAACCAGGAGGAATCTGGCCCAGTAGTGATGTACTGTCTCAGCGGGCTCTTGCCGGATTAGAGATAGATCACATATGTCTGGACGGGTGGGTGGAATTAAGTCCGGAACCCTACCCATCTCAAGGCTCGAAGGCCTAGAAGTTTCCAAATTTGGAAGCTTGGATTGCTGGACATTGTCCAGCGAGTCTGGTCCGATTCCTGACTTTAAGTTCAGTGCTTGATCGAAGCCCATCCCTCCGCGGGAATCCGGCATGGGGGGTTCGGGAGCCCGGACATGACTAGTTTTCAATACAGGAGAAGAGTTGCCGCATTGTTCCTCTACCACTGCGACGTGGTGGGTGACCTGGGGAGAGTTAATCTCTCCCAGATCGGTTTTAAGCCCAATCTGATTATAGTCTGTAGCGACTCCCAGGGCGGCAATGCGATCCAAGAGCTCGTTTACGGACGAGAGCTCTATTGGATCCAGCCGCTCGGCAAATTCCGAGCTGACGTGAAGATTGCTTTTGACGACTTGAGAGGTCATTGTCGAAGCGGTGGCCGGACAGGCGGTCATAAGAAAACCACCTAGCCGGATAGTTTGGCCGGCGGCCAAGGCTCCTTTGGCGAAAATACCGTCCTTGAAGACGGGAGGAGGCATCCTTCCTATCGGTGATGGCATAGAGGAACTCTCAATGAAAGCACCAATGTCGGTGTCAAAACCGGTGGATCTCGGGTAGGGGGTCCCGAACTGTGCGTCTAGGCGGATGGTAACATGAGACAAGGGACACGATGTTTTACCCAGTTTCGGGCCCTCTTGATGGAGGTAAAACCCTACGTCCTACTTGATTGACATTGATATTGTGGATGTTTACAAGAGTGGATCTACCACGAGATCAAGGAGGCTAAACCCTAGAAGCTAGCCTATGGTATGATTGTAATGGTTGTTTTTCTACGGACTAGAGCCATCCGGTTTATATAGACACCGGAGAGGGCTAGGGTTACATAGAGTCGGTTACAATGGTAGGAGATCTACGCATCCGTATCGCCATGCTTGCCTTCCACGCCAAGGAAAGTCTCATCCGGACACGGGACGAAGTCTTCAATCTTGTATCTTCATAGTCTTGGAGTCCGGTCGATGATGATAGTCCGGCCGATGATAGTTCGGCCGATGATGGTAGTCCGGCTATCCGGACACCCCCTAATCCGAGACTCCCTCACCCCCCTTAGTGACGCGTCTGCTCTTATTCTACGATGACTGAAGCACCTCGAGCTCGTTGCTATCTGCCTCTCAAATGGTGACATGGAGCGCCTGCTCCGTGGCTATACTGCAGTCGAGTATCTTCGTCTTCAGGCGATCAATGGGTCGAGTACATTCCACATCACCTCCATGACTCTTTGGATTATTTATGTGTGTTGCTGGTTCGATAGGAAGACATCACAATATGTGTACCACGGTATGGTCATTGAGGACACACCTGCACTTGAGAGATTACTTGTACTTGATCAAGTAGGTCCAACAAGAATCAATGTCATTTCTGCGCCGAAATGACAGTGTTGGGCTACTCGTCGACCAATACTCCAAACTTGTTATTGGATCCACACCCGTTCCGGTACAATAGCCGCCTTCTACTTATCCTTCTACAAATTAACATTATTTCTAATTTTGAAGATTTTTGTTGATCTGTCATTCAGAAAATGATTCCGACAAGCCTGACCGTGAAACTGCGCACAGTGAAGGTCTTGGCACTAGAATCTATCGGCCCCAACCTGGAGCAAGTTGTCACTTTCCTGAGATGCTTTCCGTGCCTGGAGAAGGTATATATCGAGGTGATGTTCCTTTCCTGTTAAATGTTAACCATAAGGGATATCAATTTGTGACACCTTTTTCCAAGTTTACAATGACAATGTACTATGATTTCTGAAGGATTCTTTTGGAGGATTTCAGTACATACATGTCTCCTTTTCCATGTTTACAATGACAATGCTTGATCCATATGGTTACAATCCGTATGTATTTCTCCTTTGGATTCATCTGTACTAGTTTACTTAGGGAACTTTTCATCCACTCCAACATCTTGTGAAGATGGAAGATGGCATGTTAATGCCCATGTTAATCATGGCATGCTAGTGCATTTTACAAATCCTGCAAACCAAATAGGCCTGTAGTAGTGTTCAAAACTGCATCTAGGCACTAACATGTTTTCTTCTTTTGCAGATGAGATTAGGCCCAGTGGTGGATAATGTGATGCAATATAACAATCATGTCAAATGCCTAGATCTGCATCTCTCAGAAATTACTTTGAACTCCTACCGAGGGACCTTATCGGAGATTATATTCGCTAGGTTCTTTGTTGTTAGAACAAGGGTGCTGAAGGTAATGTGGTTTGCCCTACATTTATTTCGGAAAAATGAATGGTTTGTTGATCAGCACCGCCGCCTGCGGCAGAATGGAATAGGCTCCAAAAATCCTGAATTTCATTTTGGAACTTTAGATGACAGAGTAATTGGAACTCATCGTGTCAACCCCATACATGCCTTCTCAGTGGCTGACCCCTTTGCAAAAGTTGTAAGGTTTCGAAACCAGACTTAGAAGTGGTAATATTAGTTCGAACCTCTCTGATATCCATGTTCAACAGATCAGCGTGAGTGTTTGCAGCTGATGAGCTGAATTTCATTTCTAATATCAGCTTGAACCTTGTAATCTTTGAATTTGAGCCATATAACTCTGGAATTTGAACCTTGTAATATTTCAAGCCTTTGTGGTACAATTGTTGAAATGGCATTGTATGAGACTCATATATTGGTAGCACTATTTTGAAATTAATATGCAATGGTCTTAGATTTGATTTTATTAACCATTCTCGAATCCGTTTACCTTATCAATCTCACAACACACAATCTGTATAGCTAAGTCGACTGTGATCTTGGACATTTTTGCACACAATTGGTTTCTTCCATCGTGTGCCCTATAGAGCGCAGAATTAATTATCGCACTTGAGTGTCCATCATCACCCTTTTGTGTAACTTTGAACTCATATAAACTTACGATCAAAGTCATTCCGCACACTTTGTTTTCACAAAGCTTTTTGCCAATAAACGCCCATGATTTGCCCCTCTTCTAGCTGACGCATGGAAAACCAAGCTGGGCGGGAAGCTTGCACGGTAAAATGCGCGGTAGCACGGGAACAGGCTCACCGATGATACATTTCGTCGTCTTCGAGCCCACGCATGGTGAAACTGTGGTGCAGTGTTGTCAAGCATGCACTGGAATCCTCACTACGGTGCAGTGTTGTCAAGCGTGCATTGGAATCCTCCGCTATGAATGCCGTGACAAGACATGACGATCAGGCCGGTTAGCCCCATTTGTTACAGTGGCTATTTAACCCTTGTGTCTCTTCAACCTTTCCATCATGCCCCACCATTGCAAGAAGCACTCCCACCATGACAAATTCCTAGAGAGTATCCTTCACGGCTCCTCCGAGAGGCTGCCTACGACGAGCAGCAGTTCGCCATCCATGCCATGGTGGACACCCACTGAAGGTTCAAGGAGCTCTCAGTGGTGTACACCAACCACCCGATCTGGGTAGAGCACTCCATCCGCATCATGGAGTTGTTGCTTGCTGATGAGAAGTACAAGGTGGTCGGGTTCGACATCGAGCACACCCGCGCTCGTGCCGGGTCTCGTCCCAAGGTTATCGTTGCCCAAATGTGCATGGGCCACCATGTCCTCGTCTACCACTACTGCCTGGCCACAAGGCCTTGCGAGCGTTTCGCCAGGTTTTTCAACAGCCCCCACTACATGTTCGCTATGGTCGACATCACCAACAATGTCAAGGTGCTCAAGAATTCGGGCATCGCCTGCCAGAATCTTGTCGACATCCAGGGCCAATACAAGATCTGGGGCAACAAGGAGCATGAGAAGGACTCACTGGTTCACCTCACCGAGGCCATCATCGACCCCTACTACAGAGACATGAAGGATTCCTACAACAATGACAAGCGTGTCTGGCACTCGGCCTGGATGAAGAAACTCAACAAAGATCACGTCGTGTACGCGGCCAAGGAGGCGTACACGTGCTATGACATGTACAGGAGGATTTTTGACATGAGGAAGTACAATGGCAAGCATCATCGCAACAAGAAGTAGATGATTATATCCTCGTTTCTCCTTGTTTAGTATGCATGTAATTGCTTACTTTGGTGTGTGAAAGTGTTATCTGCGTAGTCACTTGTCTAATTGTATGCTTAATTTTGTTATGCAATGCTGTCTTTTTAAGTATATTTGTTGATTCTCTGTAGATAGAGCAAATCACATTGCACATGGACTAAACAAGGGAACCCATCGGTGATGATTTCATCAATCACTGACGATTGTATACCAGCAATCATTTGCTCACAACACACACGTCTTGTTAACAAGAAACGTTTGTGTTGTTATCGGTCTTCCCACACATTTCTGATTACAGACTTGTTTGCCGCATGTCACACACATCTTGTTAAGTTGAACCGTTTCTGTTCTCTTGGCTCAACGCAAATAGTTCATCCGAGTGAAATGTATGCCGCACATCGCACACACCTCCATCTGGCTGCCCATATCTGTTATTCCGCCTCATCACAAACAGTTCATCTGAGTGAACCGTATGCTCTGTATCACACACGCCTTCATCTGGGTGCCCATTTCTTTTGTTCCTCCTCATCGCAAGCAGTTAATTGAACTGAACCGTATGCCCTGCATCGCACACAGAACCAAAATATGAACTGTGTTTGATGTATACATCATCAAAAAAATTTTGGACATTTTTTTACGGTTCTCTGACACCACCGTTTGCGATTATTGCATCGCACACAGTTTCTCGAAGGGTCTCTGATAGTAGTGTCGCATTAGCAGCATCCTGCGGTAGTGAAGGCAAACTTAACCCGGACTAATCCCAAAATTTAAGATGACAGTCATATAGTTCTAAGTTGCCTCTGTAAAGAAAATCAAGGGGGGGTCAACGTATATCATTTCACACACAAAGGTGACACATTCCCTCTCAGAACCACGAGCCTTCTTGAGAGAAGCTCCGGTTTGCAAGAAGCTTAAACCAAAATTTGTTCCAATTCGGCCAATTTTTTACCACAACATGTTTGTGCCATGACATGACACCATGCCAAGTTTCATGATTTCCAGGCGAGTTTTGGATTTACAGGAATTAAAAAACCAAGTTTCTCAATGTTTCCAGCTGAGCGATGATGCCCAGATCTTTGAATTTCATTCCTATTTCTTGCATGGGACCTAGAAATTCACCCAAGGACACACATGTGATTTTTGAAGAAACTTTGGTGCACTTGAGCATGTGCTTGCAGTTCAAATTTGAATTATGCACATTAAATGTCCAGAAACTCAATTAATGTACAAAAAGGCCAAACAAACCCGGAATAATACCAAAATTTAACAAAATGTAAACTTTGGTTCAACGAAGCATTTGTAATCATATAAAAAGGGACATAACTCTTTCTTGTGGTGGGAATTGATTTGTTTTTTGTTGTTGTCGAGGGAAGTGCGAATTGAATTGGTACTGTACAGGGTAATCTTGTTCTCCCGATTTTTTTACATTTTTCTTGTAGTTTTTTCAATGGCATTTATAACAATATAGTAAAAGGGACCTGACTCTCTTGTGTCTTGTATGAATTGTTTTTTTGTACATGTTAAGTTTGTTCTGCCGAACATGGGTTCCGCGCCTTGTTATCGTGAAATTTGAAGCTCGAGTATCTTTTGTCTCGTCTGTTGTGAAACTTCTGCCGCTTTAACCGCGCCACACCTTGTTATCCCGAAATTTTGATGCACGCGAAAACTCCCTCCTCATCCGAAATCGGTCCCGCAGCCCAGACACGCGAAATCCCCCTTTACCCCTCAACCGGAAATGCCGCCTTGACGTCGCGTGGTCAAAACTGGTGGGGGTACGTTCGTAACTTACCCTACATTTTGGACAAGCGCGTCCCTTAGCCATGGCTCCCCTACCTTCCCCTTCGCCCCCCATTCGTTAACCGAGGCCGGCAAAACCTATGAAACCCTACGCTCCTCCATCGGCCTCCCAACCGCCGCCTAGCCGGAGACTCTTCTCGAACGACTTCGTCCACCGCAACAGCTCATCGTCCCTCATCCACCGCACCAGATGAGGATCCGTCATTGATCTCATCGTCCCGTCGGATCAGTCGCCCCATCCTCCACCTCCAAGGAGCTGCCCCGACATTCTTCTTGTCTATCGCGCCACCTCCGTCCCCACATCGCTGTCTTGACCTGCCCGACCGGAACCACAACACCCTCACCAATTCCTCCAATGAAGCCAAGGCCTACTCGGTGCCACCAAGGAGGTTCTGCACTCACCGCTGCTGTTATCTTTTATTTGATCTTGCTTCATTGGCGGCGACTTCCACACCGGCACTACCTGCTGCTGCTCCAGCTCTCGCTCGCGTTGCTGCTGCTCCGGCTCTCGCTCGCGTCGCGGCTCCATTCTTGCCGTCGGTCGTGCTGCTGCACCGCTCTTGCTTTCATTCGTGTTGTTGCTCTGCTCTGCTATTGCTCTCGGTCGCGCTGCTGCTCCGCTCTTGCTCTCGCTCGCGCTGCTGCTGCTGCACGACCTCCGACAGCTACAGAAGTTGCTGCTTTAGCACTCGCTCGCGGTGCTGCTACATAAGTTGCTCTCTGCTAGTGTGTTCCCTGCTTGAGCGGCTGCAGATTTAGATGATTGCTTGTCTACTACTAGTGCTCGAACGACCTAAGCATCTAGTGCAATGCTCTGCTACTAGTTCAATCAGTTTCGATAGTAAAATTCTGTCGGAGCGGCCGTGGCGCGGCTGATGCATTTTACATCTAGCACTTTTTGTTGATGTATTTTAGATCATCTATTGCTGATGATATTAGAGTCCCACATCAGATTAACATTGTATGTCTTGTCCTACTTCAGCCCCGCCGTCGTACACCTCACCGGAGCCGCTCCAACGATGAAACCATCCATCATAGCGGAGCAGTACCCTTGGCGCCGTATCTAGATGCCTCACATCTTCTTCCCCGCCTCTAACAGTCACACCAGCATCACCATCCTCCACGTCCAACGCAATGATGCTGAGGTCGACAAGGCTATGCTAAAGAGGTTGTACACTCATCGCATCACTTTGTTACTCTGCATTCATGTCGATCCCTCAGGGATCCTTTCACTACTAGGAAAATGGCTATAGATGAAATTGACACTAATGGCGCACCAGGGAAGTGGTGCGCCACTACTATATACTAATGGCGCACCATTTGGTGATGCGCCATTAGTGTGGAAGACACTAATGGTGCACCAGACACTAGGTGCGCCACTAGTAAGCATTTTTTTTCCATTTTTCCAAACATACTAATGGCGCATCAGAGCGAAGTGCGCCATTAGTAGTTCTAACTAGTAATGGCGCACCAGCCACAGAGTGCGCCAGTACTATATTGTTTTTTGCAAAACTACTAATGGTGCACCGTGTCACAGTGCGCCATTACTAGTTTAAACTAGTAATGGCGCACTATGCCACGGTGCGCCATTAGTATATATATATATATATATATATATATATATATATATATATATATATATATATATATATTACTTTTTTGCAAAACTACTAATGGCGCACGGATGTGTGGTGCGCCATTAGTATGTTGTGTTACTAATGGCGCATGTCTGTGTGGTGCGCCATTAGTAACCTGGGACCAGCTAGATATTTTGGACAGCCACACCTACACACTCACTTTCCCCACTTCATTCCCTCCACCTCCTTCTCCAAGCTTGTCGGCTGCCTCCTCCTCCTCACCTCATTTGTACCATAGATTCATCAAAATTAAGTGGTGAAATTACCTTTTTTTGATAGGTAAGTAAGGGGAAAGCTATCTTCATGTTGTAGATCTAATTTTTTTCTCCCTAGCTCGCTCCAACAACGTGCACATGCACTTTTTGTGGCCTAGCTAGATCTATGTATGTTTGTGGTGTTGCATATATGTTTGTGTTTGCAGGTACCGATATTTGAAATGCGATAGTTGCCAATATTTTGCCGGAATGTTGATTCATTTCCGTTTCGGTGAGAATTTTGGCACTATGCATTCTTTTTGGTCCTATTTTTTAGGGAAGGTCATGCCAAATTTTTTCTTGGTTCTAAAATATCGTTTTGCTCTACCCCGCAGGCGACCATGGTCCGCACGATGACCGATGGCATAGTGAATAGGTTTTTGAGCTCCGCGAAGGCCGAGATGCTTCAAAAGAACGAGAAGGAGATAAGATGTCCGTGTCGAAGATGCAAGCTGAAGAGCCTTATTGCGGATCCGGATTTCGGGTAGGTGCGGGACCACCTGCTCTTGCGTGGTTTCATGGATGGCTATCGGTGGCAAGGTGATGAAGATGACTATGAAGTCGTCCATGGGGGCCGGGCAAGAAATGAGGAAGGGCAACAAGACAACCACCGCGGCGAGGGCGGGCAAGAAGACGAAGAATCTCCAGGACATGATCACGACGGTGATGCTGTACACAGTCATCATGTAGAAGATGTCGGACATGATGATGAGGAAGATCAAGACGAAGGGCATGATCATGAAGAAGAAGATGCCGGAGCAGACGACGATGGAGGCTGGGTGCAGGACCCTCATATTCAAGAGCTGCTTCTCAAGCAGACGGATAACACAAGAGCTGCCGCCTAAGAGAAAGCCAAGCTGGATCAACTGGAGATAGACGCGGTTACTCCATTGTCTGAAGGATGCAGGCCCGAGGATACCCGCCTGAATGTAACGCTCATGGCTCTGGAGATGAAGGTAAAACACAAAATGACCGACACATGCTTCGACGAGAATATGTCATTCTGGCACGAATGTCTTCCCAAGCGGAACAAGTGCCTGACCAGTTTTGACGAGGCAAAGAAAATCGTGTGTCCTCTGGATTTACCGCACGTGAAATACCATGTGTGCATGAACAATTGCATCATTTATCGGGACGAGCACGCGGAGTCTACCATATGTCCGGTGTGCGGCGTCACTCGATACAAGAAGAGGAAGAAAGCTCCTCGAAAATCGGTGTGGTACTTTCCGATCACTCCTCGTCTGCAGCGGTATTTCAAGAACCCTAAGGTAGCAAAGCTCCTGCGTTGGCATGTGGATAGGGAGGAGGAGAAGCGGGAAGATGACAGAAATGATCCGGAGATAAATAAAAAAGACAAGATGCTGAGTCGCCCTAAGGATGCGAGCCAATGGAAAGCGTTGAACTTCGAATACCCAGAATTTGGGAAGGATCCAAGGAACATCGTGCTGGGTGCGAGCACCGATGGAGTCAATCCGTTTGGCAGCCAGAGAAGCACACATAGCACGTGGCCTGTGTTTGTGTGGATGTACAACCTTCCCCCCTGGTTGTGCATGAAGAGGAAGTACATTCACATGAGTATGCTAATTGAAGGGCCGAAACAACCAGGGAACGACATCAATCTGTATCTGGGGCTGCTGAAAGAGGAGCTAGACACACTGTGGAAAACGCCAGCCAATACATGGGACGCCGCAGAGAAATAACATTTCCCTATGAGAGCCGCACTGCTCACGACGGTGCACGACTCTCTCGGTTACGGATATCTCGTGGGGCAGGTAGTCCATGGATTATCTAGATGCGTAAGGTGCATGGATGGCACAACGTATCGCCAGCTAGATAGAGATCCCGGGTCTTCGAAAACCATGTTCATGGGACATCGAAGGTTGCTTCGCAACGATGACCCGTGGAGGAAACGCAAGGATCTGTTCGATGGTGAAACTAAACCCCGAAGACGCCCGCGTACGACGAGCGGCGAGGAAATAGATGAGCTGTTGAAAAATTGGAAAGATTGCCCGCTGCTGGGAAAGAAACAAAAGGCGCCAGAGCTAGGAAAGAAGCAAAAGGCGCTAGAGCCGCTGCTGAAGGTATGGAAAACGAGGTCTGTTTTCTGGGACTTGCCATACTGGAAGATCCACCGTGTGCCTCACAGCCTTGATGCCATGCATATCACAAAGAACATGTGCGAGAGTCTGCTTGGTACCCTGCTCAACATGCCAGAGAGGACCAAAGATGGGATGAAAGCAAGGGAAGACTTGAAATCAATGGGCATCAGGTAGGAGCTTCACGCTAATGATGATGATGATGATGATGATGATGATGATGATGATGAGGCGAAGCAGGACACAGAAAGTCGTCGCAAAAGCAAAAAGGCCAAGAAGACCGGAAATGACTACCCTCCCGCGTGCTTCACTCTAAGTTAGGAGGAGATCAAGCAGTTTTTCACCTGCCTCGTAGGAGTAAAACTTCCTTACGGTTACGCGGGGAAGATAAGCAGATACCTAGACCCAGCGAAGCAGAAGTTCAGTAGGATGAAGTCTCATGAATGTGACGTGCTGATAACGCAGATGTCACATGCCTAGTTCTGGTATGACCTAGACCAGCTAGTCATGTGTGCATCATGTTTAAATATCAATGAATTTGAAATGGGGACATGTGAAAGCCTCAGAAATCATTTCTGAAAATGACCAAGATAAAAATTTCTTCAAATAGGTCCAAGAAAATGTTCATGTTTCTCCCTGAAAATATTGGCCAGAGGTAAAATTCAAACCAATATTTTTAGGAGCTCATAAATATTTATTTTGGGCATTTGGAGTTAATGCAACAACTATTTGCATTGGATTTATATTTGCTATATATTTAATATAAGTCCAATAATTCTGTAAATTTGTGTGGGGCTCTAGAATAGCTCAACTAGCCCACACAATATTTATTAGAAGCAGTAAATTTGATTTCGTTTCAAAACTAAATCAAAACCAAATTACAGAAAATATAAAATAGAGCAGAAGGACTTACCTGCACCCACCTGCGGCCCGCTACTGTAGCTTGATGGCAGCCCAGCTGGCGGCCCAGCCCACCAGCGCCCCCTTGTCATCTTCCTCCTCTGCCAGGAGGACAACCAGGTGCGTGGCGAGCGCCAACGCTGCTCTGGCCACCTCCTGCTTCCCCGGCCCCTTCTAGCGGTGCCACGGAGACGCCTTGAAGCCCCTGTTCCCTCTCTCTCACTCGCCGTTCTCCCTCTCATCCTCTGGCTCTCTCGCACGCAACCACCAAGCGCTGTCGTTGCCGCCGCCGAGCACAACCGCGGCCATCGCCTCTCCCTCGCCTCTACGTGTTGTCCAGAGGCTCCACCTAGACGCCACGGAGCCCCAAGACGAAGCTTGCGCCTGCGGGACGCCCGAAGCAACGCCACCATCGTCGTCTTCGGCCTTGGCCGCCGTGGATCGCCATCGTCGTCTTCGCAGCAACCAAAGCTTCCCCGAGCCCTTTGAGCTGCTCTGCGAGTCCGCCGTGAGCCCCCATTCCTTTCCCCTCACATCTCTATCTCGCGCGTGCCCCGTAGCCGCTGCCCCGCGAGCACCCGAAGCCGCCATCCGCCATGGCCGGTGAGCTCCGTGCCCCCGAGCACCTCCGGCTCGCGTAGTAGCTCCGACGTGCTCCTGCTGCCCTTTAGGTGCTGCCTAGCACCTCCGTTCACTCGCCTACGAGCTGCAGCACTGCGCCCGCGCTTAGCCGAGCTTCGGCCGCCGCTGTCGTCCTTGCCGTCGCTGCTATAGTCCACCCCGGCACCATACACGGCCACTAACCGATGCGCCTCGACGCGCTGCATCCGTAGAGCCCAGCCGCGTGAGCTCTCGTCGCCGGAGATGGCTGGACGAGGAGCGCCGCCGCATCCTGCTTAGCACCGGCAGCTAATCGCCGGTTAGCTCGCGTGGCAGTCATTAGATTAGGGCTAACTAACCCTGTTAGTCTAACACTAGACGCTGACAGTGGGACCCACTTGTTAGTTTACTACTTAACAAAAATAATTAGATTAGTTATTTAAAACAGTACGCCCACGCGTCAGCTTTGACCAAGCTGACATGGACTTTGACCTGGCCCACATGTCAGCGACTCTAACTAGCCCTGAGTCACTGACCAGTGGACCCCACTGGTCAGGGTTGACCTGGACCGTCTCACTTGACCGCTGACATCACATTGACGCCAGGCTGACGCAGTAAATCCTTTTCTGGATTTATTCTTATATAGGAAATTCTAGAATATGTTGCAAACTTCAAAAATTCTAGTAATTCAACCGTAACTCCAAATGAAATAAATTATATATGAAAAATGATCAGAAAAATCCAATCTATCCATCTGTACCATTTTCATGCATGTTAGAACAACTTTTGTTCACTATTAGGTCAAATCAATTAAATGGCATTTGAATAATCACATATGGAGTTGGAATTTGAATCTTGTATTCAAACCAACTTCATTTAATCTGTTCTAAGTTGCATTAGCCAAAGCACACTCATTTTTCCATGTCATATTCATGCATCATATTGTTGCATTGCATTGATTGTGTTTTCTCTGTGTTGCCGATATTTGTCCCCTCTCGATAGACTTGGTTCCGACGATGAGTTCGATGACAAGAATGAAGAACTATATTATCTTTAGAAGTGCCAGGCAAGCAAAACCCCCTTGTTCATTCCAATACAATCCCACTCTCTCGCTCCTGCTCTCTTTTACTGCATTAGGACAACAATGATTCAACAATTACATGCTGCGGTAGCTGAACCCCTTATCCTCTGCATGACTTGTCATTGCCACAGTAAATAGATGAAACCCACTAGCATGAGTAGGAGTTGTTTGAGCCCTGATGTGCCTACTCATTCATGTTTGTTTGTCATGCCTGCTACTGCTTAGAGTTGAGTCAGGTCTGACTCATCGAGGATGAATTGGAGGTGTGTAAACATGTCCTACTGTGTGTGAGCTAAGTGTGTGAACACAATTTGGTAAAGGTAGCGGTGAGAGGCCATGTAGGAGTACATGGTGGGTTGTCTCATTGAAGCCGTCCTTAGGAACTGAGTTCTGTGTTTGTGATCCATGAACAGCTACTACCACGCATTGGAATGCTTAAGTGCCCCTCTCGACTTATTAATCAACCTGATCTCCGTCCAGGAGTTGCAACTAGTTTCTGGTGTTTGTAAGTAGTGTTAGTAGTCTACCAAGTGGCACCCGGTACAGGTGGGCTTGGGACAGACTAGGCACAGTGGCCCGGTGTACCAAGTGGCACCCGGATGGTGGACTTGGGAACCCTGCACACATCGTTTGGGGCTGTGAGCGACACCCTGGCCGGATCTCCTTGCGGATGGAACCCGAATAGGCGATAAACCTGGATGAGATACTTGTGTGGTTAGTCAGGTCATGGCCGACTCCCTCGCCAGGCTTCCGCTTGAAGGTTGCCGAGATACACGAGGTGTACATGGCGGTAAGTGGCGAGAGCGTGTGTGAAGAAGTACACCCCTGCAGGGTTAATATGATCTATTCGAATAGCCGTGTCCGCGGAAAAGGACTTCTGGGTTGCCTGTACAGTTCATAGACAAGTGAAAGTGGATACTCTAAAATACGCAAGATAAGCGTGAGTGCTATGGATGGCGTTCTCGTAGGGAGACGGGAGCGGATCCATAGTGGTGTATTGATATGGTGAATATGTGGACTCGTGCGCGCCACCGCAAAAGAGTTACTTGCAGTCGTAGTTCAGGTTAGCCGCTGAGTCAAAGCTGGCTTGCTGCAGTTAAACCCCACCATCCCCTTTGTTGATACTGGTGCATATGTAGTTAGTTCTGATGTAAGTCTTGTTGGGTACATTTGTACTCACGTTGCTTAATTTATGTTTTTGCAGAGAGACTTCAGTCTCGCTAGTAGTTCCACATGGACTTCGACGTTTAGCTTGTTACCTCAGCTACGATCTTGTGCCCTCGGCAGGATCTGGTAGATAGACAGGCATCTTAGTCTTTTTCATTTGTAGATGTCTGTACTCAGACATGTTAAGCTTCCGCTTGTGCTTGACTTGTGTGCTTTGAATGTTGGGTCATGAGACCCATGTTTGTAATATCTCGCTCCTCGGAGCCTATTGAATAAATACTTGAGTCGTAGAGTTATGTTGTGATGCCATGTTGTATTTGCGCATATCGAGCATATTGTGTGTATGTTGTTGAAATGCTTGGTATGTGTGGGATCTGACAACCTAGTTGTTTATCCTTGGTAGCCTCTCTTACCGGGAAATGTCTCCTAGTGCTTCCACTGAGCCATGGTAGCTTGCTACTGCTCCGGAACACTTTGGCTGAGCGGCATGTGTCCTTCTTCGTTCCTGTGTCTATCCCTTCGGGGAAATGTCACGCGGTGTCTACCGTAGTCCTGTTAGCCTGCTATAGCCCAGATTCTCTGGAGTCCTGCTAGCCCAGCTGCTACAGCCCGGATTCACTCACTGTTGACCGACACGTTCGTTGTTGGGTCATGTATGCCTGTCCCTGTAAGTTAGCGCCACTTTGGGTTCACGACTAGTCATGTCAGCCCGGGTTCTTTGTCATATGGATGCTAGCGACACTATCATATACGTGAGCTAAAATCCGCATATGGTCCCGGGCCTGGTAAGGCGACACCCGTGGGAATACCGTGCGTGAGGCCACAAAGTGATATGAGTTGTTACATGCTAGATTAGTGTGGCATTGGATCGGGGTCCTGACAGCTTTGGTATCAGAGCCTAACTGCTTGTAGGATTACCAAGCCAAACTGGTCGAAGTTGAGTCTAGAAATTCATTAGTTATATAAGGGAATTGATTGTGGGATGGAACGTAAGGCTCTTTTTACTCCTTTGCCTCATGCCCTTCTGATCTGAGTCAACCTCTTTTCTTCTACGGGGATTAAGAACTAGGCTTCTCATCTTTCTATCAAGATCACGTGTTCCTAATCCGTAGGCCTATTGGCTTGATGGTTCTAAGCTTCAGTGCGGTTCCTACTACTTCCGTGTATTGATAGTTGATCTCGAGACCTTGGTATTATGATGATCGAGTGGTTATGCCACCATATTATAGGATGTCTCAAATCTTTTTGAGCATTTACAGCCATTATGTTGTCTGAGTCATCCCAGGTTTCTAAACAATCGGATGCATTTGCAAAATCCTTTCCCTCTGGTTTTGATGTTCCTTTAGGCCAGGTTAATCACACTAATTGTTGAGTTGAGGTATTCTATTGCCTCGACATGTATGTTGGAATTATTAATATGACCCTAGGTGTGTTAGAGTACCACCTGGTAAGCTAGCCATGATTTGTGTTTCCAGTGTGATGATTCTGGCCATTATCCTCGAAAGCATCCTGTGATCCACTTAGTAGTAGGTATTCTACTCCTATGTTTCTGAACCCGAGATTTCCCTACTTACTTCATGTTGTTGGTGTTTGCTAGTTCCTTTAGGATATTAGTAACCTTTGCGATAGTCCTCGAGATTTGTGGTATATCATTCTTCCCAATACCATGAACTGCTTATGGCAGAAGTTCCTCGCTGAACCAAAAGATCACGACCAGTGTGCTCTTGATGAGTTCTCGATTCTATGTTGTGACTCTGCCAGTTCTACCTTTCTACATGGGTTATCCGGAAGGAATATGTTGAACTAGTATGACATGCTAATCAATGCACCCACAACTCAGAAAATCGTACGTTCTTTTGAGTTGTCCCCCCCTTAGTCGTCTTCCGACCCTCGTCTATCAATTGATAGTCAAGAGTATGCGTGCATTCGTTCGTCGATGCCTATTACTCTTGTGGTCCGTCAAGCCATTCTATTCTAGAATGACCAGGAGAATCAAACTCCAGTATCTCATCCATTTCTAGGATTGGATCAAAGTAGTTGTATTTCGCAGATCAAAATGCCAATCCAGGTTTTGTTCTGTTCTACCTTGGAGTATCACCCTCTTTCATAACAAGAGTATCATGAGAATTGCACACCCTCTTATGAACTCTTGATATAGTGATACCTCTCGCCCTCATTATTCATTTCTCGGCTCCCGTGTTCTTGCAACCGGAATGCCGACAGATGAACTATGATGTGTGAAATCAATACTCCTAGCAACTCTGTTGCTTGGTAGTTAAAGGACAATAATTTCATTCTTAGTGTGTTGGTTCTTAAATCATCATTGTAAGATAGATCGTGCTACCTAGTCCTTATTTTCGGTGCACCTTTCAATCAATGAGTTAGGGCTATGCCAATCCCTTGCTTATTTGATCATCTCGTCTTGCCCTAAAAAGCAAGATTGTTCTCGAACTTAATAGCATATCGGTGGTTCGTGATTTTCTGAACATCTTCTCGGAAGTATCACCAGGTTGTCACCTTACCGCTATGTTGAGCTCGTGATCAAGTTGGTTTCCTATAAACCACCCTTTCTCCAAGCATCTGTGTCGGATACCCTGAGCTAGTTGGTTAAGCTAAACAACAACTTGGAGACTTGGAGGATAAAAGCTTAACTCACCTAGCTCATTTCAAGGGATATCTTTGTGTGAGTGTGTGTTGAAGAAGGATGATATATTCATTGATTGATCCTCATGGTCAATTGTTGGATCTATTTTCTTACCGAAGCTTTGATTTGAGTGTGGGTTATCATCAAATCAAATCAGAACCAACGATGGTCGTAATGTTGTCTTACTCGTGGTTGTCTCCTCGAGCATACACCATTACATCCTTTGGTCTGACCAATGCTATCACCGTGTTCACACAATTGTGGAACTCCAATTATATGGAAACCTGAATGAATTGTTGTTGAGCCCATCAGCAACATTGTTATCTTCTTCATGATTTGTGTTGAACATCCAGCTAGTATTGGAAAGTTTTATAAGCGTTATCTTCATGACCCATTCGTGAAGCATATGTTTGGACGAAAGAAGTGAGTCCCTCTAATTCATGTGCATTTGATGCAAGTTGCCGCCATGAGTTTGGGAAGGCTTGTTTTACCTCCTCCGGAATCATCCCAAGTCAGTCATGCACGTGCAAAGTAATATGTGGTCTGTTAGACTGATCATCTTCGTTCCATATGAACTTCGTAGCATACTAAGCCACTGATTGATTTGTTCAAGGAAAAGAAGTCTAGCACGCATAAAGACTTCGAAATCCTTGATGATGGTTCCCCACCTGAACTCGGTAGTGTTTTATTATAAGACTACTACGTGGTCATGCTTGTCTTGGACAACATGTTCACATGTATGTAGCAGAACCAACTCATATTTTGGAGCTTGCTATCGTAGTTCATTCTCCGAGAATCTCGCAACGTCATCTCGTCGATTTGTGTTGCAAACTTTCATTTTTCTTTCTAGACTTGATGAGTCTGGAATGTCCTGACCCCAACCAGATCTGAATCTCAGGCAGATATGATGGTTAGGACAATTCCCAAGAACTACTATATTGGTCTCTCTGTAACCCGGTAAAGTGGATGTCGTGGCCAACACACCTAGCCGGAAGACCTATTGTTGTAGTATCTTGATTGAGGAAGTTGGCCACCTCCCCATAAGGACTTCGTAGGATTTACCCCCTAGTTGTGCCTTATGATTTTTGGTGTTCCCGAAGTCCGACCTTTTACTTGATGTTCTAGCTATCAAACCATATCTATGAATGGGTTACACTAGCACATCAAGGAGAACATTAGAAGCGGAGTGCTAAATGTCTCTCGGTCGATCATCCAGATTTTGTCCCCTTGTCCCCGCCAAGGTGAAATCTGAGAAGGTGTTATCTTCCTTTGCATCTGCATCTTCCACGAGTATTCATCATGGTAGTATGTTGTGTTGTCAGGATCCTTGTCACGGATGTTGGTAAAACCTTGATGAATATGGAAATGCTCAAGTTCTTGAGGGCACGCTCAGACACTAGGTTATATCCTCGGTATCGATTGGAATGTGCCTTCCGTTTGTCAAGTTGTCTTATAACTCTAGTTTCCTTTCCAAACTGAGTATGCCATTCTTTCGAACTTCTCCAAATGATCGATTGTAATTTGCTTTAAGCTGGTATAAAGAGTTTCAATGATCTTTGAATCAAAGGTAATTCTTTTTGCCACTTAAGGGATGATTCTACGAGTCACCTCCTCTAAGATGTCTCGTTTTGGCACCATGGCAACTCAAATCCTCGCTACTTAACAACCGTTCACCACCCTTTTAAGTGTGGAATTGTTGTCTACCTAGTGAACCCTCGTCATCTGTTCCACTCCATCCCACTAGATGGGTGCTTCATGTCTCAGCTCGAGAGATGTTGCTATGTCTCATTCTGTGAGTTGATCCTGAGTTGTTCGATCTTCGAGAAGATCGATCCTTCTAGAGTTTTCCTTTTCCTCTCGTTGTCATGTTGGTTGGAGTCCCCAGAGCAAGACATCGAGACAAAGATGGTGATCGAGTCAACGTTCTTATCAAGTGCAACCTGGATTGTGAAGATTGTGTTAGTTTGCGCCCCCCTTCATCTTACCCTACGCTTGAATCTCGGGACGAGATTCTTGTTTAGTGGGTGTGAGTTGTCACATCCCTAGTTCTGGTATGACCTAGACCAGCTAGTCATGTGTGCATCATGTTTAAATTTCAATGAATTTGAAATGGGGACATGTGAAAGCCTCAGAAATCATTTCTGAAAATGACCAAGATAAAAATTTCTTCAAATAGGTCCAAGAAAATGTTCATGTTTCTCCCTGAAAATATTGGCCAGAGGTAAAATTCAAACCAATATTTTTAGGAGCTCATAAATATTTATTTTGGGCATTTGGAGTTAATGCAACAACTATTTGCATTGGATTTATATTTGCTATATATTTAATATAAGTCCAATAATTCTGTAAATTTGTGTGGGGCTCTAGAATAGCTCAACTAGCCCACACAATATTTATTAGAAGCAGTAAATTTGATTTAGTTTGAAAACTAAATCAAAACCAAATTACAGAAAATATAAAATAGAGCAGAAGGACTTACTTGCACCCACCTGCGGCCCGCTACTGTATCTTGATGGCAGCCCAGCTCGCGGCCCAGCCCACCAGCTCCCCCTTGTCATCTTCCTCCTCTGCCAGGAGGACAACCAGGTGCGTGGCGAGCGCCAACGCTGCTCTGGCCACCTCCTGCTTCCCCGGCCCCTTCTAGCGGCGCCACGAAGATGCCTCGAAGCCCCTATTCCCTCTCTCTCACTCGCCGTTCTCCCTCTCCTCCTCTGGCTCTCTCGCACACAACCACTGAGCGCTGTCATCGCTGCCGCCGAGCACAACTGCGGCCATCGCCTCTCCCTCACCTCTACGTGCTGTCCAGAGGCTCCACCTAGACCCCACGGAGCCCCAAGACGAAGCTCACGTCTGCGGGACGCCCGAAGCAACGCCACCATCGTCGTCTTCGGCCTCCGCCACCGTGGATCACCTTCGTCGTCTTCGCGGCAACCAAAGCTTCCCCGAGCCCTTTGAGCTGCTTGGCGAGTCCGCCGTGAGCGCCTCTTCCTTTCCCCTCACATCTCTATCTCGTGCGTGCCTCTTAGCCGCTGCCCCGCGAGCACCCGAAGCCGCCGTCCGCCATGGCCGGTGAGCTCCGAGCCCCCGAGCACCTCCGCCTCGCGTAGTAGCTCCGACGTGCTCCTGCTGCCCTTTAGGTGCTGCCTAGCACCTCCGTTCACTCGCCTACGAGCTGCAGCACTGCGCCCGCACTTAGCCGAGCTCCGGCCGCTGCTGTAGTCCTTGCCGTCGCCGCTGTAGTCCACCCCGGCACCATACACGGCCACTAATCGATGCGCCTCGACGCGCTGCATCCGCAGAGCCTAGCCGCGTGAGCTCTCGTCGCCGGAGATGGCCGGACGAGGAGCGCTGCCGCATCCTGCTTAGCACCGGCGGCTAATCGCCGGTTAGCTCGCGTGGCAGTCATTAGATTAGGGCTAACTAACCCTGTTAGTCTAACTCTAGATGCTGATAGTGGGACCCACTTGTTAGTTTACTGCTTAACAAAAATAATTAGATTAGTTATTTAAAACAGTTGGCCCACGCGTCAGCTTTGACCAAGCTGGCGTGGACTTTGACCTGGCCCACATGTCAGCGACTCTAACTAGCCCTGAGTCACTGACCAGTGGACCCCATTGGTCAGGGTTGACCTAGACCGTCTTAGTTGACCGCTGAAGTCACACTGACGCCAGGCTGACGCAGTAAATCCTTTTCTGGATTTATTCTTATATAGGAAATTCAATAATATGTTGCAAACTTGAAAAATTCATAGTAATTCAACCGTAACTCCAAATGAAATAAATTATATATGAAAAATGATCAGAAAAATCCAATCTATCCATATGTACCATTTTATTGCATGTTAGAACAACTTTTGTTCATTGTTAGGTCAAATCAATTAATTGGCATTTGAATAATCACATATGGAGTTTGAATTTGAATCTTGTATTCATACCAACTTCATTTAATCTGTTCTAAGTTGCATTCGCCAAAACAAACTCATTTTGCCATGTCATATTCATGCATCATATTGTTGCATTGCATTGATTGTGTTTTCTCTGTGTTGCTGATATTTGTCCCCTCTCGATAGACTTGGTTCCGACGATGAGTTCGATGACACGAATGAACAACTATATTATCTTCAGAAGTGCCAGGCAAGATAAACCCCCTTGTTCATTCCGATACAATCCCACTCTCTCGCTCCTGCTCTCTTTTACTGCATTAGGACAACAATGATTCAACTGTTAAATGCTGCGGTAGCTGAACCCCTTATCCTCTGCATGACCTGTCATTGCCACAGTAAATAGATGAAACCCACTAGCATGAGTAGGAGTTGTTTGAGCCCTGATGTGCCTACTCATTCATGTTTGTTTGTCATGCCTGCTACTGCTTAGAGTTGAGTCAGGTCTGATTCATCGGGGATGAATTGGAGGTGTGTAAACATGTCCTACTGTGTATGAGCTAAGTGTGTGAACACGATTTGGTAAAGGTAGCGGTGAGAGGCCATGTAGGAGTACATGGTGGGTTATCTCATTGAAGCCGTCCTTAGGAACTGAGTTCCATGTTTGTGATCCATGAAGAGCTACTACCACGCATTGGAATGCTTAAGTGCCCCTCTCGACTTATTAATCAACCTGATCTCTGTCTAGGAGTTGCAACTAGTTTCTGGTGTTTGTAGGTAGTGTTAGTAGTCTACCAAGTGGCACCCGGTACAGGTGGGCTTGGGACAGACTAGGCACAGTGGCCCGGTGTACCAAGTGGCACCCGGATGGTGGACTTGGGAACCCTGCACACATCGTTTGTGGCCGTGAGCGACACCCCGGCCGGATCTCCTTGCGGATGGAACCCGAATAGGCGATAAACCTGGATGTGAGACTTGTGTGGTTAGTCAAGTCGTGGCCGACTCCCTCGCCAGGCTTCCGCTTGAAGGTTGCCGAGATACACGAGGTGTACATGGCGGTAAGTGCCGAGAGCGTGTGTGAAGAAGTACACCCCTGCAGGGTTAATATGATCTATTCGAATAGCCGTGTCCATGGAAAAGGACTTCTGGGTTGCCTGTACAGTTCATAGACAAGTGAAAGTGGATTCTCTAAAATATGCAAGAGAAGCGTGAGTGCTATGGATGGCGTTCTCGTAGGGAGACGGGAGCGGATCCATAGTGGTGTATTGATATGGTGAATATGTGGACTCGTGTGCGCCACCTGAAAAGAGTTACTTGCAGTCGTAGTTCAGGTTAGCCACTGAGTCAAAGCTGGCTTGCTGCAGTTAAACCCCACCATCCCCTTTGTTGATACTGGTGCATATGTAGTTAGTTCTGATGTAAGTCTTGTTGGGTACATTTGTACTCACGTTGCTTAATTTATGTTTTTGCAGAGAGACTTCAGTCTCGCTAGTAGTTCCACGTGGACTTCAACGTTTAGCTTGTTACCTCAGCTACGATCTTGTGCCCTCGGCAGGATCTGGTAGATAGACAGGCATCTCAGTCTTTTTCATTTGTAGACGTCTGTACTCAGACATGTTAAGCTTCTGCTTGTTCTTGACTTGTGTGCTCTGAATGCTGGGTCATGAGACCCATGTTTGTAATATCTCACTCCTCGGAGCCTATTGAATAAATACTTGAGTCATAGAGTCATGTTGTGATGCCATGGTGTATTTGCGCATATCGAGCATATTGTGTGTATGTTGTTGAAATGCTTGGTATGTGTGGGATCTGACAACCTAGTTGTTTATCCTTGGTAGCCTCTCTTATCGGGAAATGTCTCCTAGTGCTTCCACTGAGCCATGGTAGCTTGCTACTGCTCCGGAACACTTTGGCTGGCCGGCATGTGTCCTTCTTCATTCATGTGTCTGTCCCTTTGGGGAAATGTCACGCGGTGTCTACCGGAGTCCTGTTAACCTGCTACAGCCCAGATTCTCTGGAGTCCTGCTAGCCCAGCTGCTACAGCCCTGATTCACTCACTGTTGACCGACACGTTTGTTGTTGGGTCATGTATGCCTGTCCCTGTAAGTTAGCGCCACTTTGGGTTCACGACTAGTCATGTCAGCCCGGGTTCTTTGTCATATGGATGCTAGCGACACTATCATATATGTGAGCCAAAAGCCGCATACGGTCCCGGGCCTGGTAAGGCGACACCCGTGGGAATACCATGCGTGAGGCCGCAAAGTGATATGAGGTGTTACATGCTAGATCAGTGTGGCATTGGATCGGGGTCCAGACAGCTTTGATATCAAAGCCTGACTTCCTATAGGATTACCAAGCCAAACTGGTCGAAGTTGAGTCTAGAAATTCTTTAGTTATATAAGGGAATTGATTGTGGGATGGAACGTAAGGCTCTTTTTACTCCTTTACGTCATGCCCTTCTGATCTGAGTCAACCTATTTTCTTCTACGGGGATTAAGAACTAGGCTTCTCATCTTTCTATCAAGATCACGTGTTACTAATCCGTAGGCCTATTGGATTGATGGTTCTAAGCTTCAGTGCGGTTCCTACTACTTCCGTGTATTCATAGTTGATCTCAAGACCTTGCTATTATCATGATCGAGTGGTTATGCCACCATATTGCAGGATGTCTCAAATCTTTTTGAGCATTTACAGCCGTTATGTTGTCCGAGTCACCCCAGGTTTCTAAACAATCTGATGCATTTGCAAAATCCTTTCCCTCTGGTTTTGATGTTCCTTTAGGCCAGGTTAATCACACTAATTGTTGAGTTGAGGTATTCTATTGCCTCGACGTATATGTTGGAATTATTAATATGACCCTAGGTGTCTTAGAGTACCACCTGGTAAGCTAGCCATGTTTTGTGTTTCTAGTGTGATGATTCTGGCCATTATTCTCGAAAGCATCCCGTGATGCCACTTAGTAGTAGGTATTCTACTCCTGGGTTTCTGAACCCGAAATTTCCCTACTTACTTCATGTTGTTGGTGTTTGCTAGTTCCTTTAGGATATTAGTAACCTTTGCGATAGTCCTCGAGATTTGTGGTATATCCTTCTTCCAAATACCATGAACTGCTTATGGCAGAAGTTCCTCGCTGAACCGAAAGAGCAGACCAGTGTGCTCTTGATGAGTGCTCGATTCTATGTTGTGACTCTGCCAGTTCTACCTTTCTGCATGGGTTATCCGGAAGGAATATGTTGAACTAGTTTGACATGCTAATCAATGCACCCACAACTCAGAAAATCGTAAGTTCTTTTGAGTTGTAATCAGGACCTCGATCCTAAGTCACACCGATCTAGCATGTAACACATCATATCACTTTGCGGCCTCACGCACGGTATTCCCACGGGTGCCACCTTACCTGGCCCGGGACCGTTTGCGCCTTTTGGCTCACGGATATGATAGTGCCGCTAGCATCCATATGACAAAGAACCCGGGCTGACATGGCTAGTCGTGAACCCAAAGTGGCACTAACTTACAGGGATAGGCATACATGACCCAACAACGAACGTGTCGGTCATCAGCGAGTGAATCCAGGCTGTAGCACTGGGCTAGCAGGACTCCGGTGAACCGGGCTGTAGCGGGCTAACAGGACTCCGGAATTCATCGCGTGACATTTCCCTGAGGGGACAGACACAGGAATGAAGAAGGACACATGCCGGCCAGCCTAAGTGTTCCGGAGCAGTAGCAAGCTACCATGTCTCAGTGGAAACACTAGGAGATATTTCCCGGTAAGAGAGGCTACTAAGGATAAACAACTAGATAGTCAGATCCCACACATACCAAGCATTTCAATAACATACACACAATATGCTCGATATGTGCAAATACAACATGGCATCACAACATGACTCTACAACTCAAGCATTTTATTCAATAGGCTCCGAGGAGCGAGATATTACAAACATGGGTCTCTCGACCCAGCATTCAGAGCATACAAGTCAAAGCACAAGCGGAAGCTTAACATGTCTGAGTACAGACATCTACAAATGAAAAAGGTTAAGAAGCCTGACTAACTACCAGATCCTGCCGAGGGCACAAGATCGTAGCTGAGGTAAAAGGCTAAACATCGAAGTCCATGCGGAACTACTAGTGAGACGGAAGTCTCTGCAAAAACATAAAATAGGCAAACGTGAGTACAAATGTACCCAGCAAGACTTACATCAGAACTAACTACATATGCATCATTATCAACAAAGGGGGTGGTGGGGTTTAACTGCAGCAAGCCAGCTTTGACTCGGTGGCTATCCGAACTACAACTGCAAGTAACTCTTTTGAGGTGGCGCACACGAGTCCACATATTCACCATATCAATACACCACTATGGATCCGCTCCCGTCTCCCTACGAGAACGCCATCCATAGCACTCACGCATATCTTGCGTATTTTAGAGTATCCACTTTCACTTGTCTATGAACTGTACAGGCAACCCAGAAGTCCTTTACCGCGGACACGGATATTCGAATAGATCATATTAACCCTGCAGGGGTGTACTTCTTCACACACGCTCTCTCCACTTACCGCCGTTTACACGACATGTACTCGGCAACCTTCAAGCGGAAGCCCAACGAGGTTGTTGGCCACGACCTGACTAACCACACAAGTCTCTCGTCCAGGTTTATCGCCTATTCGGGTTCCATCCGCAAGGAGATCCGGCCGGGGTGTCGCTCACGGCCCCAAACGATGTGAGCAGGGTTCCCAAGCCCACCATCCGGGTGCCACTTGGTACACCATGCCACTGTGCCTAGTCTGTCCCAAGACCACCTGTACCGGGTGCGACTTGGTAGACTACTAACACTACCTACAAACACCAGAAACTAGTTGCAACTCTTGGATAGAGATCAAGTTAATTAATAAGTCGAGAGGGGCACTTAAGCATTCCAATGCGTGGTAGTAACTGGTCATGGATCACAAACACAGAACTCAGTTCCTGAGGACGGCTGCAATGAGACAACCCACCATGTACTCCTACATGGCCTCTCACCACTACCTTTACCAAATCGTGTTCACACACTTAGCTCACACACAATAGGACATGTTCACACACCTCCAATTCATCCCTGATGAATCAGACCTGACTCAACTCTAAGCAATAGCAGGCATGACAAACAAGCATGAATGAGTAGGCACATCAGGGCTCAAACAACTCCTACTCATGCTAGTGGGTTTCATCTATTTACTGTGGCAATGACAGGTCATGCGGAGGAAAAGGGGTTCAACTACCGCAGCATGTAACAGTTGAATCGGTGTTGTCCTAATGCAGTAAAAGAGAGCAGGAGCGAGAGAGTGGGATTGTATCGGAATGAACAAGGGGGTTTTGCTTGCCTGGCACTTCTGAATATAATATAGCTCTTCATCGGTGTCATTGAACTCATCGTCGGAACCACGTCTATCGAGAGGGGGCAAGTTCTGGCAACAGAGAAGGAAACACAATCAATGCAATGCACAATATGGTGGATGATCATGACATGGCAAAATGAGTGTGTTGGGCTAATGCAACTAGTAGCATGTTAAATGAAGTTGGTTTGAACCTTAGGTTCAAATTCAAACTCCATATGTGAAGGTTTAAATGTCAGTATATGATTTGTCCTAAACAGCAGCCATAAGTTGTTCTAACATGCATGAAAATGGTACAGATGGATAGGTTGGATTTTTCTGATCATTTTTCATATATAAATTGTTTGATTTGGAGCTACGGTTGATTTTCTATGAATTTGGAAGTTTTGGTTATTTTCTAGAATTTCCTGATTTAAATTTAAATCCAGAAAGAATTAACTGCGTCAGCCTGACGCCAGCGTGACGTCAGCGAGTCAACGGCCAGGTCCAGGTCAAACCTAACGTGCGGGGTCCATACATCAGTGACACAGGAACTAATCCCGGTCAAACCCAGCGCTGACTGGGGTTTGACCAGGGGCGGGGCCCACTGTTAGTGGTTGTAGGTTGTTTATTTAGCTGGGTTAGCTCCTAATGATGGAGCCACGTCGGCTCGCCAAAGTTTGGCCGGCGGCGACCATTCCGCGCGGCGGAGCTGCTACTGGGCGGCGCTAGGGGCTGCGTTTAGGTGCGGGGAGACCACCAGAAGGGAGCCCGTGCTCTTCCGCATCCAACAGAGTAGGAAGGAGCGGGCAGGGTGCGCTGTACTCGCCGGAGTCGAGCTCACGGCGGCGGTCGGAGTTCGGGCGAGCTCGGTGTCTGCGTTAGGGAGCACAGTAGAGGGTGCGGATGGCTGCTATGGCCTCCTAGGGGTGCACTAAGCACGGCTGCGTGCTCGGTTGCAGCTCTAGGCAACGGAGGCTACGGCGGCGACATGGACGGCGGCGAAGAGCTCTCGGCTCCGACGGGTATCGGTTTTAGAGGAAGAAAACGAGTCAGGAGAGAGGGGGAAATGACAGAGCAGCTCACGGCGGGTGCAGCGATGGCATCGGCGAGCTCGGGGAGGCACCGGAGCGAGTAGAGCATCGAGGGGGATCTCCTGCGGCCGGCGATGGAAACGAAGATGACGGCGCTGCTTCAGGCGTCCCGCGGCTGCGTAGCTCAGCGGAGAGGTAGAAGGCGATGAGGCGGAGCCGATGGGCTTGGCTGTTGGTCGAGGGACGGCCAGAGAGCACGGTGGCAGTGAGCGGTGGCAATGGCCGTGCTCGGGTGTGCGTGAGTGAAAGAGCTAGAGAAGAGGGAGAGTGAGCGAGGGGGTCAGTGGGATCGGGACGACACGGGAAAGTCGTCCACGCGTCCAGGGGATCGTCGGCAAGCAGGAGGTGGCCGGGAACGCACGCGCGCGCGCCACGCTTCCCCTCTGCCTACTGGCAGGAGGAAGAAGACGGCTCTGCCCTCGGTGGGCTGGGCCGCTACAGTGCCAGAACAGGTAGGCCGGCCCAGGTAACTCTCTCTCTGTTTTCTAATTTAAATGGTTTCTGTTTTCTATTTATTCTGTTTTGTTTTGATTTAGTAAAATACTAAACCATTTTATAAAATCCTGGAAATAATTATGGGTGCTGTCTGAATTATTCCAGTGACCCATAACAATTTCCAACTTTTTTGGAGCACCTAAAATATATATAGCATTTAAATAGCTCCAATTCAAATATGTTTGAATTAATTCAAAGCCCAAATATGTCCTGAAAAAATGTAAACCATCTTTGGTAGATGCTTCCACCTCAAACCAGAAATGTTAAACATTTTTAAAGGGCATTTTAAGTTCAATGAAAAATATTTTATTTTGACCCTAGCCGAATTCATTTGGTGCTAGGGTTTAAGCATCCCCATTTCAAGTTTCTTAGTAATTTAAACATGATGACATGATGAGCAGGCAAAGTCAAGCAAGGCTGATCTGGGACTGTGACAGCTCACCCCCACTAAACAAAAATCTCGTCCCGAGATTCAAGCATAGGGTAAGATGAAGGGGGAACACAAACTAGTATAATCTTCACGATCCAGGGTGCACGTCATAAGAGCGTTGATTTGATCCTCATCTTTGTCTCGACGTCTTGCTCTGAGAACTCCATCCAACATGACAACGAGAAGAAAGGAAAATTCTAGAAGAATCGATCTTCTCGAAGATCGAGCAACTCACGGAATGAGGTATAGAACCATCTCTCAGGTTGAGACACGAAGCACACACCTAGAGGGATGGAGTGGAACAGATGACAAGGGTTCACTAGGTTGACAACAATTCCACACTTAGGAGGTGGTGAACGGTTGTCAACGTAGCGAGGAGTTGAGTTGGCATGACACCATAACGATGCACCTTAGGGAAGGTGACTCGTAGAAGTATCCCCTTAAGTGGCAAAAAGAATTACCTTTGATTCAGAGATCATCGAGATTCTTTATACCAGCCTAAGGCAATTCTCGAGCGACCGTTTGGAGGGGGTCGATAGAATGGCATGCTTGGATTAGAATGGATGATGTGGATTACCTTGTCGAAAACAACACAAGAGATGATTTTAGTAACTTAGGAGAAGCTCAATAGTAGAGAGTGAGTCGACTTTTTGAGAAGTTATAGCATAACCGAGGAAACTAAGAGCAAGCCTAGTTAGTGCTGATGATAACACCTAGCGCTTGCGCGTGCTCTCAAGAACTTGAGCATTTCCATATTCATCAAGGTTTTACCAACATCCGTGTCAAGGATCCTGGCAACACAACGTACTACCATGATGAATGCCGGTAGAAGATGCAGATGTAAAGGAAGATAACACCTTCTCAGATTTCACCTTGGCGTGGCCATGGGGACAAAATCTGGATGATCGACCGAGAGACATTTAGCACTCCGCTTCTAATGTTCTCCTTGATGTACTAGCATATCCCATTCATAGATATGGTTTGATATCTAGAACATCAAGTAAAGGTCGGACTTCGGGAGCACAAGAATCCATAAGGAACAATTACGGAGGTAAATCCTATGAAATCCTTATGGGGAGGTGGCCAACTTCTTCAATCAAGATATTACAATAACAGGTCTTCCAGCTGGGTGTGTTGGCCACGACATCCACTTTACCGGTTATAGAGAGACCAATATTGTAGCTCTTGGGAAACGTTCCAACCATCATATCTGCCTGAGATTCAGATCTGGTTGGTGTCAGGATATTCCAGACTCATCAAATCTAGAAAGAAAAATGAAGGTTTGCAACACAAATCGACGAGATGACGTTGCGAGATTCTCGGGAAATGAACTACGATAGCAAACTCCAAGGCATGAGCTGGTTCTGCTACACACATGTGAACACGATGTCCTATACAAGCATGACCACGTGGTAGTCTTACAATAAAACACTACCGAGTTCTGGTTGGGAGCCATCATTGAGGATATCGAAGTCCTTACATAAGTCATATGATTAGCTCTTATGAAGGAACTTCTTCTCCTGGAACAAATCAGTTAGTGGCTTGGTGTGCTCGGGACACATATGGAATGAAGGTTGCAAGTCTCCAGACCACAGAATACTTCGCACGTATGCATGAGTGACTTGGGATGATTCCAGAGGAAGCAACATTGACTTTCTCGAATCCACGGCAGCAACTTGCTCCAAATGCACATGAATTAGAGGAAGTCACTTCTTTGATCCAAACATATGCTTCCTGAATGGATCACAAAGATAATGCTTACAAAAGTTTCCAATGCTAACTTAGATGTTCAACATGAATCATGGAGAAGACAAAATGCTGCTGATGGGCTCAACAACAATCCATCCAGGCTTCCATATAAGTGGAATTCCAGAATTATGTGAACAAGGTGATAGCATTGGTCAGACCAAAAGATCTAATGGTGTATGCCTGAGAGGTCAACCATGAATAAGACAACATTACGAGCATCATTGGTTCTGACTTGATTTGAGGATAGCCCACGCCCAAATCAAAGGTTGGACAAGACAATAGATCCAACAACTGATCACGAGGACCAACTGATGAAGATATCATTTTTCTTCAACACACACACAAAAGATATCCCTTAAAATGAACTGAGTCGGACAAGTTTTGTTTTTATCTTCCAACTCTCCAAGTTGTTGTTTAGCTTATCCAACTAGCTAAGGGTATCCAACACGGATTCTTGGAGAAAGGGTGGTTTCGAAAACCAACTTGCTCACGAGCTCAACATAGCGGTCAGGTGACAACCTGGTGATACCTCCGAGAAGATATTAGGAAATCATGAACCACCAATATGTTACTAAGCTCGAGAACAATCTGCTTTCCACGGCAACACGATATGATCAAATAAGCAAGGGATTGGCATAGCCCCAACTCATTGATCGAAAGGTGCACCGGAAATAAGGACTAGGTAGCACGATCTATCTTAGAATGATGATTCAAGAACGAATACGCTAAGAATGAAATTATTGTCCTTTAACTACCAAGCAACACAGTTGCTATGAGTATTGAGTTCACACAACATGATTCACTTGTCGGTACTCCGGTTGCAACAACATGGGACCGAGAAATGAATAATGATGGAGAGAGTATCACTGTACCAAGAGTTCATAGGATGGTGTGCAATTCCCATGATATTCTTAATATAAAGATGGTAATACTTCAGGGTAGAACAGTACAAAAGCTGGATTAGCATTTTCATCTATGGAGTACAACTACTTTGACCCAATCCTAGATATGGATGAGGTACTGGAGTTTGTTTCTCCTAGTCATTCTGAACTAGAACGGCTTGACGGACCACAAGAATAACGGGCATCGATGAACACAAATGCACGACATCAACTTGACTATCAACTGATAGACAAGGATCGAAATACAACTATAGAGGGACAACTCAAAGGAACATATATATTTCTGAGTTGTGGATGCATAGGTTAGTATGTCGAACAAGTTCAACATATTTCTTTCGGATAACCCATGCTGAAGAGGAAGGACTAGCAGATTCACAACTATGAATGGAGGACTCATCGAGAGCACTTTTGTTGTGATCTTTTGGCTCAAAAGAACTTCTGCCAAGAATGGTTCATGGTATTTGGAAGAAGGAAATACCATGGACCTCGAGGACTATCGCAAAGGTTACTAATAACCTAAAGGAACTAGCAAATACTACCAACAAGAAGTAGGTAGGGTGAATCTCGGGTTCAAAAACCCAGGAGTAGAATACCTACTAACTGAATTGCTTCACGGGATGCTTTCGAGAATAAAGGCCAGAATCATCACACTAGGAACACAAATCATGGCTAGCGTACTAGGTGGTACTCTAAGACACCTAGGGTCATAATACTAGCTCCAACATATGTACCGAGGCAATGAAGTACCTCAACACACTAGTTGGTGTGGTTAATCTGGCCAAAGGACATCAGAACGGGAGGAAGGGATTTTGAAAATGCTTCAGACTATTTAGAAACCTGGGATGACTCGGACAGCATAACGGCTGTAAATGCTCAAAAGATTGGAGACATGCTACAAAAATGGTGGCATAGCCACTCGAACATCATAACAACAAGGTTCTGAGATCAACTATGAATACACGGAGATAGTAGAAACTGAACTAAGGCTTGGAACCAACAATACTATAAGTCTACGGATTAGTGACACGTGATCCTGATAAAAGAAGGAGAGAGCCTAGTTCTTAATCCCCGTAGAAGAGAAGAGGTTGACTCAGATCAGAAGGGCATAAGGTATAAGGAGTAAAAAGAGCCTTACGTTCCCACCCACAATCAATTCCCCTACATAACTAAAGAATTTCTAGACTCAACTTCGACCAGTTTGGCTTGGTAATCCTACAGGAAGTCAAGCTCTTATACCAAAGCTGTCAGGACCCCGATCCTAAGTCACACCGACCTAGCATGTAACACATCATATCACTTTGCGGCCTCACGCACGGTATTCCCACGGGTGCCACCTTACCTGGCCCGGGACCATTTGTGCCTTTTAGCTCACGTATATGATAGTGCCGCTAGCATCCATATGACAAAGAACCCGGGCTGACATGGCTAGTCGTGAACCCAAAGTGGCACTAACTTACAGGGACAGGCATACATGACCCAACAACGAACGTGTCGGTCATCAGCGAGTGAATCCAGGCTGTAGCACTGGGCTAGCAGGACTCCGGTGAACCGGGCTGTAGCGGGCTAACAGGACTCCGGAATTCATCGCGTGACATTTCCCCGAGGGGACAGACACAGGAATGAAGAAGGACACATGCCGGCCAGCCTAAGTGTTCCGGAGCAGTAGCAAGCTACCATGTCTCAGTGGAAACACTAGGAGATATTTCCCGGTAAGAGAGGCTACTAAGGATAAACAACTAGATAGTCAGATCCCACACATACCAAGCATTTCAATAACATACACACAATATGCTCGATATGTGCAAATACAACATGGCATCACAACATGACTCTACAACTCAAGCATTTTATTCAATAGGCTCCGAGGAGCGAGATATTACAAACATGGGTCTCTCGACCCAGCATTCAGAGCATACAAGTCAAAGCACAAGCGGAAGCTTAACATGTCTGAGTACAGACATCTACAAATGAAAAAGGTTAAGAAGCCTGACTAACTACCAGATCCTGCCGAGGGCACAAGATCGTAGCTGAGGTAAAAGGCTAAACATCGAAGTCCATGCGGAACTACTAGTGAGACGGAAGTCTCTGCAAAAACATAAAATAGGCAAACGTGAGTACAAATGTACCCAGCAAGACTTACATCAGAACTAACTACATATGCATCATTATCAACAAAGGGGGTGGTGGGGTTTAACTGCAGCAAGCCAGCTTTGACTCGGTGGCTATCCGAACTACAACTGCAAGTAACTCTTTTGAGGTGGCGCACACGAGTCCACATATTCACCATATCAATACACCACTATGGATCCGCTCCCGTCTCCCTACGAGAACGCCATCCATAGCACTCACGCATATCTTGCGTATTTTAGAGTATCCACTTTCACTTGTCTATGAACTGTACAGGCAACCCAGAAGTCCTTTACCGCGGACACGGATATTCGAATAGATCATATTAACCCTGCAGGGGTGTACTTCTTCACACACGCTCTCACCACTTACCGCCGTTTACACGACATGTACTCAGCATCCTTCAAGCGGAAGCCCAGCGAGGGTGTCGGCCACAACCATGACTAACCACACAAGTCTCTCGTCGAGGTTTATCACCTATTCGGGTTCCATCCGCAAGGAGATCCGGCCGGGGTGTCGCTCACGGCCCCAAACGATGTGAGCAGGGTTCCCAAGCCCACCATCCGGGTGCCACTTGGTACATCGGGCCACTGTGCCTAGTCTGTCCCAAGCCCACCTGTACCGGGTGCCACGTGGTAGACTACTAACACTACCTACAAACACCAGAAACTAGTTCCAACTCCTGGACAGAGATCAGGTTGATTAATAAGACGAGAGGGGCACTTAAGCTTTCCAATGCGTGGTAGTAGATGTTCATCGATCACAAACACAGAACTCAGTTCCTAAGGACGGCTTCAATGAGACAACCCACCATGTACTCCTACATGGCCTCTCACCGCTACCTTTACCAAATCGTGTTCACACACTTAGCTCACATGCAATAGGACATGTTCACACACCTCCAATTCATCCCTGATGAATCAGACCTGACTCAACTCTAAGCAGTAGCAGGCATGACAAACAAGCATGAATGAGTAGGCACATCAGGGCTCAAACAACTCCTACTCATGCTAGTGGGTTTCATCTATTTACTGTGGCAATGACAGGTCATGCAGAGGAAAAGGGGTTCAACGACCGCAGCATGTAACAGTTGAATCGGTGTTGTCCTAATGCAGTAAAAGAGAGCAGGAGCGAGAGAGTGGGATTGTATCGGAATGAACAAGGGGGTTTTGCTTGCCTGGCACTTCTGAAGATAATATAGCTCTTCATCGGTGTCATCGAACTCATCGTCGGAACCACGTCTATCGAGAGGGGGCAAGTTCCGGCAACACAGAAGGAAACACAATCAATGCAATGCACAATATGATGCATGATCGTGACATGGAAAAATGAGTTTGTTGGGCTAATGCAACTAGCAGCAGGTTAAATGAAGTTGGTTTGAACCTTAGGTTCAAATTCAAACTCCATATGTGAAGGTTTAAATGTCAGTATATGATTTGTCCTAAACAGCAGCCATAAGTTATTCTAACATGCATGAAAATGGTACAGATGGATAGATTGGATTTTTCTGATCATTTTTCATATATAAATTGTTTGATTTGGAGCTACGGTTGATTTTCTATGAATTTTGGAAGTTTTGGTTATTTTCTGTAATTTCCTGATTTAAATTTAAATCCAGAAAGAATTAACTGCGTCAGCCTGACGCCAACGTGACGTCAGCGAGTCAATGGCCAGGTCCAGGTCAAACCTGACGTGCGGGGTCCACACGTCAGTGACACAGGAACTAATCCCGGTCAAACCCAGCGCTGACTGGGGTTTGACCAGGGGCGGGGCCCACTGTCAGTGGCTATAGGTTGTTTAGTTAGCTGGGTTAGCTCCTAATGACGGAGCCACGTCGGCTCGCCGGAGTTTGGCCAGCGGCGACCATTCCGTGCAGCGGAGCTGCTACTGGGCGGCGCTAGGGGCTGCGTTTAGGTGCGGGGAGACCACCAGAAGGGAGCCCGTGCTCTTCCGCATCCAACGGAGCAGGAAGGAGTGGGCGGGGTGGGTTGTACTCGCCGGAGTCGAGCTCACGGCGGCGGCCGGAGTTCGGGCCAGCTCGGGGTCTGCATTAGGGAGCACAGCAGAGGGTGCGGATGGGTGCTATGGCCTCCTGGGGGTGCACTGAGCACGGCTGCGTGCTCGGTTGCAGCTCTAGGCAACGGTGGCTACGGCGGCGACATGGCTGGCGGCGAAGAGCTCTCAGCTCCGATGGGTATCAGTGTTAGAGGAAGAAAACGAGTCAGGGGAGAGGGGGAAACGACAGAGGAGCTCACGGCGGGTGCAACGATGGCATCGGCGAGCTCGGGGAGGCACCGGAGCGAGTGGAGCATCGAGGGGGATCTCCGGCGGCCGGCGATGGAAACGAAGATGGCGACGCTACTTCAGGCGTCCCGCGTCCGCATAGCTCGACGGAAAGGTAGCAGGCGATGAGGCGGAGCCGATGGGCTTGGCGGTTGGTCGAGGGACGGCCAGAGAGCACGGTGGCAGTGAGCGGCGGCAACGGCCGTGCTCGGGTGTGCGTGAGTGAAAGAGCCAGAGAAGAGGGAGAGTGAGAGAGGGGGTCAGCGGGATCGGGACGACACTGGAAAGTCGTCCACGCGTCCAGGGGATCGTCAGCAAGCAGGAGGTGTCCGGGAACGCACGCGCGCACGCCACGCTTCCCCTCTGCCTACTGGCAGGAGGAAGAAGACGGCTCTGCCCTCGGTGGGCTGGGCCGCTACAGTGCCAGAACAGGTAGGCCGGCCCAGGTAACTCTCTCTCTCTGTTTTCTAATTTAAATGGTTTCTGTTTTCTATTTATTCTGTTTTGTTTTGATTTAGTAAAATACTAAACCATTTTATAAAATCCTGGAAATAATTAGGGGTGCTGTCTGAATTATTCCAGTGACCCATAATAATTTCCAACATTTTTGGAGCACCTAAAATATATATAGCATTTAAATAGCTCCAATTCAAATATGTTTGAATTAATTCAAAGCCCAAATATGTCCTGAAAAAATGTAAACCATCTTTGGTAGATGCTTCCACCTCAAACCAGAAATGTTAAACATTTTTAAAGGGCATTTTAAGTTCAATGAAAAATATTTAATTTTTACCCTAGCCGAATTCATTTGGTGCTAGGGTTTAAGCATCCCCATTTCAAGTTTCTTAGTAATTTAAACATGATGACATGATGAGCAGGCAAAGTCAAGCAAGGCTGATCTGGGACTGTGACAGTTGTCCCCCCCTTAGTCGTCTTCCGACCCTCGTCTGTTAATTGATAGTCAAGAGTATGCGTGCATTCATTCGTCGATGCCTATTACTCTTGTGGTCCGTCAAGCCATTCTATTCTGGAATGACCAGGAGAATTAAACTCCAGTATCTCATCCATTTCTAGGATTGGATCAAAGTAGTTGTATTTCGTAGATCAAAATGCCAATCCAGCTTTTGTTCTGTTCTACCTTGGAGTATCACTCTCTTTCATAACAAGAGTATCGTGAGAATTGCACACCCTCTTATGAACTCTTGATATAGTGATACCTATCGCCCTCATTATTCATTTCTCGGCTCCCGTGTTCTTGCAACCGGAATGCCGACAGATGAACTATGATGTGTGAAATCAATACTCCTAGCAACTCTGTTGCTTGGTAGTCAAAGGACAATAATTTCATTCTTAGTGTGTTGGTTCTTAAATCATCATTGTAAGATAGATCGTGGTACCTAGTCCTTATTTTCGGTGCACCTTTCGATCAATGAGTTAGGGCTATGCCAACCCCTTGCTTATTTGATCATCTCGTCTTGCCCTGAAAAGCAAGATTGTTCTCGAACTTAATAGCATATCGGTGGTTCGTGATTTTCCGAACATCTTCTTGGAAGTATCACCAGGTTGTCACCTGACCGCTATGTTGAGCTCGTGATCAAGTTGGTTTCCTATAAACCACCCTTTCTCCAAGCATCTGTGTCGGATACCCTGAGCTAGTTGGTTAAGCTAAACAACAACTTGGAGAGTTGGAGGATAAAAGCTTAACCCACCTAGCTCATTTCAAGGGATATCTTTGTGTGAGTGTGTGTTGAAGAAGGATGATATATTCATTGATTGATCCTCATGGTCAATTGTTGGATCTATTTTCTTACCGAAGCTTTGATTTGAGTGTGTGTTATCATCAAATCAAATCAGAACCAACGATGGTTGTAATGTTGTCTTACTCATGGTTGTCCCCTCGAGCATCCACCATTACATCCTTTGGTCTGACCAATGCTATCACCGTGTTCACACAATTGTGGAACTCCAATTATGTGGAAACCTGAATGAATTGTTGTTGAGCCCATCAGCAACATTGTTATCTTCTTCATGATTTATGTTGAACATCCAGCTAGTATTGGAAACTTTTATAAGCGTTATCTTCATGACCCGTTCGTGAAGCATATGTTTGGACGAAAGAAGTGAGTCCCTCTAATTCATGTGCATTTGATGCAAGTTGCCGCCATGAGTTTGAGAAGGCTTGTTTTACCTCCTCCGGAATCATCCCAACTCAGTCATGCACGTGCAAAGTAATCTGTGGTCTGTTAGACTGATCATCTTCGTTCCATATGAACTTCGTAGCACACTAAGCCACTGATTGATTTGTTCAAGGAAAAGAAGTCTAGCGCGCATAAAGACTTCGAAATCCTTGATGATGGTTCCCCACCTGAACTCGGTAGTGTTTTATTATAAGACTACTACGTGGTCATGCTTGTCTTGGACAACATGTTCACATGTATGTAGCAGAACCAACTCATATTTTGAAGCTTTCTATCATAGTTCATTCTCCGAGAATCTTGCAACGTCATTTCATCGATTTGTGTTGCAAACTTTCATTTTTATTTCTAGACTTGATGAGTCTGGAATGTCCTGACCCCAACCAGATCTGAATCTCAGGCAGATATGATGGTTGGGACAATTCCCAAGAACTACTATATTGGTCTCTCTGTAACCCGGTAAAGTGGATGTCGTGGCCAACACACCCAGCCGGAAGACCTATTGTTGTAGTATCTTGATTGAGGAAGTTGGCCACCTCCCCATAAGGACTTTGTAGGATTTACCCCCTAGTTGTGCCTTATGATTTTTGGTGTTCCCGAAGTCCGACTTTTACTTGATGTTCTAGATATCAAACCATATCTATGAATGGGTTACACTAGCACATCAAGGAGAACATTAGAAGCGGAGTGCTAAATGTCTCTCGGTCGATCATCCAGATTTTGTCCCCTTGTCCCCGCCAAGGTGAAATCTGAGAAGGTGTTATCTTCCTTTGCATCTGCATCTTCCACGGGTATTCATCATGGTAGTATGTTGTGTTGTCAGGATCCTTGTCACGGATGTTAGTAAAACCTTGATGAATATGGAAATTCTCAAGTTCTCGACGGCATGCTCAGACACTAGGTTATATCCTCGGTATCGATTGGAATGTGCCTTTCGTTTGTCAAGTTGTCTTATAACTCTAGTTTCCTTTCCAAACTGAGTATGCCATTCTTTCGAACTTCTCCAAATGATCAATTGTAATTTGCCTTAAGCTGGTATGAAGAGTTTCAATGATCTTTGAATCAAATGTAATTCTTTTTGCCACTTAAGGGATGATTCTACGAGTCACCTCCTATAAGATGTCTCGTTTTGGCACCATGGCAACTCAAATCCTCGCTACGTTGACAACCGTTCACCACCCTTTTAAGTGTGGAATTGTTGCCTACCTAGTGAACCCTCGTCGTCTTTTCCACTCCATCCCTCTAGATGGGTGCTTCATGTCTCAGCTCGAGAGATGTTGCTATGTCTCATTCTGTGAGTTGATCCTGAGTTGTTCGATCTTCGAGAAGATCGATCCTTCTAGAGTTTTCCTTTTCCTCTCGTTGTCATGTTGGTTGGAGTCCCCAGAGCAAGACATCGAGACAAAGATGGTGATCGAGTCAACGTTCTTATCAAGTGCAACCTGGATCGTGAAGATTGTGTTAGTTTGCGCCCCCCTTCATCTTACCCTACGCTTGAATCTCGGGACGAGATTCTTGTTTAGTGGGGGTGAGTTGCCACATCCCTAGTTCTGGTATGACCTAGACCAGCTAGTCATGTGTGCATCATGTTTAAATTTCAATGAATTTGAAATGGGGACATGTGAAAGCCTCAGAGATCATTTCTGAAAATGACCAAGATAAAAATTTCTTCAAATAGGTCCAAGAAAATGTTCATGTTTCTCCCTGAAAATATTGGCCAGAGGTAAAATTCAAACCAATATTTTTAGGAGCTCATATATATTTATTTTGGGCATTTGGAGTTAATGCAACAACTATTTGCATTGGCTTTATATTTGTTATATATTTAATATAAGTCCAATAATTCTGTAAATTTGTGTGGGGCTCTAGAATAGCTCAACTAGCCCACACAATATTTATTAGAAGCAGTAAATTTGATTTAGTTTGAAAACTAAATCAAAACCAAATTACAGAAAATATAAAAAAGAGTAGAAGGACTTACCTGCACCCACCTGCGGCCCGCTACTGTAGCCCAGCTGGCGGCCCAGCCCACTAGCGCCCCCTTGTCATCTTCCTCCTCTGCCAGGAGGACAACCAAGTGTGTGGCGAGCGCCGACGCTGCTCTGTCCACCTCTTGCTTCCCCGGCCCCTTCTAGCGGCGCCACGGAGACGCCTCGAAGCCCTGTTCCCTCTCTCTCACTCACAGTTCTCCCTCTCCTCCTCTGGCTCTCTCGCACGCAACCACCGAGCGCTGTCGTTGCCGCCGCCGAGCACAACCACGGCCATCGCCTCTCCCTCGCCTCTACGTGCTGTCTAGAGGCTCCACCTAGACGCCACGGAGCCCCAAGACGAAGCTCGCGTCTGCGGGACACCCGAAGCAACGCCACCATCGTCGTCTTCGGCCTCGGCCGCCGTGGATCGCCGTCGTCATCTTCGCGTTAACCAAAGCTTCCCCGAGCCCTTTGAGCTGCTCTGCGAGTCCGTCGTGAGCCCCTCTTCCTTTCCCCTCACATCTCTATCTCGCGCGTGCCCCGTAGCCGCTGCCCTGCGAGCACCCGAAGCCACCATCCGCCATGGCCGGTGAGCTCCGTGCCCCTGAGCACCTACGCCTCGCGTAGTAGATCCGACGTGCTCCTGCTGCCCTTTAGGTGCTGCCTAGCACCTCCGTTCACTCGCCTACGAGCTGCAGCACTGCGCCCGCGCTTAGCCGAGCTCCGGCCGCCACTGTCATCCTTGCCGTCGCCGTTGTAATCCACCCCGGCACCATACACGACCACTAACCGATGCACCTCGATGCGCTGCATCCGTAGAGCCCAGCCGCGTGAGCTCTCGTCGCCGGAGATGGCCGGACGAGGAGCGCCGCCGCATCCTGCTTAGCACCGGCGGCTAATCGCCGGTTAGCTCGCGTGGCAGTCATTAGATTAGGGCTAACTAACCTTGTTAGTCTAACACTAGACGCTGATAGTGGGACCCACTTGTTAGTTTACTACTTAACAAAAATAATTAGATTAGTTATTTAAAACAGTAGGCCCACGCGTCAGCTTTGACCAAGTTGACGTGGACTTTGACCTGGCGCACATGTCAGCGACTCTAACTAACCCCGACTCACTGACCAGTGGACCCCACTGGTCAGGGTTGACCTGGACCGTCTCAGTTGACCACTGACGTCACACTGACACCAGGCTGACGCAGTAAATCCTTTTCTAGATTTATTCTTATATAGGAAATTCTAGAATATGTTGCAAACTTCAAAAATTCATAGTAATTCAACCGTAACTCCAAATGAAATAAATTATATATGAAAAATGATCAGAAAAATCCAATCTATCCATCTGTACCATTTTCATGCATGTTAGAACAACTTTTGTTCACTGTTAGGTCAAATCAATTAAATGGCATTTGAATAATCACATATGGAGTTTGAATTTGAATCTTGTATTCAAACCAACTTCATTTAATCTGTTCTAAGTTGCATTAGCCAAAACACACTCATTTTTCCATGTCATATTCATGCATCATTTTGTTGCATTGCATTGATTGTGTTTTCTCTGTGTTGCCGGTATTTGTCCCCTTTCGATAGACTTGGTTCCGACGATGAGTTCGATGACACCAATGAAGAACTATATTATCTTCAGAAGTGCCAGGCAAGCAGAACCCCCTTGTTTATTCCAACACAATCCCACTCTCTCGCTCCTGCTCTCTTTTACTGCATTAGGACAACAACGATTCAACTGTTACATGCTGTGGTAGCTGAACCCCTTATCCTCTGCATGACCCGTCATTCCCACAGTAAATAGATGAAACCCACTAGCATGAGTAGGAGTTGTTTGAGCCTTGATGTGCCTACTCATTCATGTTTGTTTGTCATGCCTACTACTGCTTAGAGTTGAGTCAGGTCTAATTCATCGGGGATGAATTGGAGGTGTGTAAACATGTCCTATTGTGTGTGAGCTAAGTTTGTGAACACGATTTGGTAAAGGTAGCGGTGAGAGGCCATGTAGGAGTACATGGTGGGTTGTCTCATTGAAGCCGTCCTTAGGAACTGAGTTCTGTGTTTGTGATCCATGAACAGCTACTACCATGCATTGGAATGCTTAAGTGCCCCTCTCGACTTATTAATCAACCTAATCTCTGTCCAGGAGTTGGAACTAGTTTCTGGTGTTTGTAGGTAGTGTTAGTAGTCTACCAAGTGGCACCCGATATAGGTGGGCTTGGGACAGACTAGGCACAGTGGCCCGGTGTACCAAGTGGCACCCAGATGGTGGACTTGGGAACCCTGCACACATCGTTTGGGGCCGTGAGCGACACCCCGGCCGGATCTCCTTGCGGATGGAACCCGAATAGGCAATAAACCTGGACGAGAGACTTGTGTGGTTAGTCAGGTCATGGCCGACTCCCTCGCCAGGCTTCCGCTTGAAGGTTGCCAAGATACACGAGGTGTACATGGCGGTAAGTGGCGAGAGCGTGTGTGAAGAAGTACACCCCTGCAGGGTTAATATGATCTATTCGAATAGCCGTGTCCGTGGAAAAGGACTTCTGGGTTGCCTGTACAGTTCATAGACAAGTGAAAGTGGATACTCTAAAATACGCAAGATAAGCGTGAGTGCTATGGATGGCGTTCTCGTAGGGAGACGGGAGCGGATCCATAGTGGTGTATTGATATGGTGAATATGTGGACTCGTGTGCGCCACCTCAAAAGAGTTACTTGCAGTCGTAGTTCAGGTTAGCCACTGAGTCAAAGCTGGCTTGCTGTAGTTAAACCCCACCATCCCCTTTGTTGATACTGGTGCATATGTAGTTAGTTCTGATGTAAGTCTTGTTGGGTACATTTGTACTCACGTTGCTTAATTTATGTTTTTGCAGAGAGACTTCAGTCTCGCTAGTAGTTCCACGTGGACTTCGATGTTTAGCTTGTTACCTCAGCTACGATCTTGTGCCCTCGGCAGGATCTGGTAGATAGACAGGCATCTCAGCCTTTTTCATTTGTAGATGTCTGTACTCAGACATGTTAAGCTTCCGCTTGTGCTTGACTTGTGTGCTCTGAATGCTAGGTCATGAGACCCATGTTTGTAATATCTCGCTCCTCGGAGCCTATTGAATAAATACTTGAGTAGCCGTAGAGTCATGTTGTGATGCCATGTTGTATTTGCACATATCGAGCATATTGTGTGTATGTTGTTGAAATGCTTGGTATGTGTGGGATCTGACAACCTAGTTGTTTATCCTTGGTAGCCTCTCTTACCGGGAAATGTCTCCTAGTGCTTCCACTGAGCCATGGTAGCTTGCTACAGCTCCGGAACACTTTGGCTGGCCGGCATGTGTCCTTCTTCGTTCCTGTGTCTGTCCCTTCGGGGAAATGTCACGCGGTGTCTATCGGAGTCCTGTTAGCCTGCTACAGCCCAGATTCTCTGGAGTCCTGCTAGCCCAGCTGCTACAGCCCGGATTCACTCACTGTTGACCGACACGTTCGTTGTTGGGTCATGTATGCCTGTCCATGTAAGTTAGCGCCACTTTGGGTTCACGACTAGTCATGTCAGCCCGGGTTCTTTGTCATATGGATGCTAGCGACACTATCATATACGTGAGCCAAAAGCCTCATACGGTCCCGGGCCTGGTAAGGCGACACCCGTGGGAATACCGTGCGTGAGGCCGCAAAGTGATATGAGGTGTTACATGCTAGATCGGTGTGGCATTGGATCGGGGTCCTGACAGCAGATACTTCCAGTTGCAATCCATGGGATCATGGACGCGCACGTCCGTGAAATGCTATTTGGCCTATGCAACTTTTTCGACGTCATCTCTCGGAAGTCGATTGGTGTGAGGCAACTCAGAAGGCTACAGGAAGATATCGTGGTGATACTATGCGAGCTTGAGATGAACTTCCCACCCGCATTCTTCGATGTTATGGTGCATCTGCTTTTCCATATCGTGGAGGATATCATCCAACTCGGGCCGACGTTCCTGCACAGCATGATGCCGTTCGAAAGGATGAATGGTGTCATCAAAGGATACATTCGCAACATGTCACGTCCAGAGGGAAGTATAGCCAGGGGCTTTCTGACCGAAGAGTGCATCTCCTACTGCACGAATTATCTAGGCACCTCGGCAGGCTCGCTGGATGGGGTCACCGTGAGGGTCGCCGCGGAATGCATGTCGACTTCGAGGGTCGACTCGCCGACTTTGAAAGAGCAAACCTAGTCGCGCTAAAACACATAGATGTGGTCGATCCTTGGGTGGTAGAGCACAAAACCTTTATTGAGAAGACGTACAATGACCGAGGCCAACAGAGGACGGACGGAGATATAATCAAAGAGCACAACTCATGTTTCACGCATTGGTTTAAGCAGAAGCTTCTGCCGTACCCTTTACATGAGGATTCTTCCACGGAAGAACAACTCATATTCGCCTTGTCACAGGGCGCCGAGCACAACCTGATGACCTATGAGGCGTACGATATCAACGGCTACACATTCTACACCGAGAACAAGGACATGAAGAGCGATGGTTATCAGAACTCCGGGGTAACGATGGAATCCTACACCAGTAACGACAAGGACAGATACCACGGAAGGATCGAGGAGATCTGGGAGCTGAGCTACGCTAGAGAGAAGGTCCCGGTGTTCCGTGTCAGATGGGCCAAGAGCATCCTAAAAGAAGACCGGTATTTCACCACCATGGTTATACCCGAAGCCAAATCCAAGACCGCTGGCACAAACGTCACCGCGAAAAATGAGCCATGGGTACTGGCTTCCCAAGTGGACTAATGCTTCTTCATTACCGACCCGTCAAAGCCCAGTCATGTTGTCGTGAGGAGAGGCAAAAGGAAGATCATCGGAATGGATGGAGTAGCCAATGAGCAAGACTTCGACAAGTACGGCAACCCGAAGATCGAACATGACGACGACGATGAAATAGCAGCACACACCACAAGAAGAAGCAGGACCACCCTACCTAAAGGACGTCCGTTCCACAGAAGAACTCCATTTGTGAAAAAGAAGGGCAAGAAGATTGTGAACAGATAGCTAGCTAAGATCGATTGTATTTAAATCGTAGTCTTCATTTCTCGACTGTATTTCATGGGCACTTTTTGATATAATGAATATTTTTAAATTTCATGGGCACTTTTTGAATTCATGAGGACACTAGATCTCGACCCCCCTCCATCTTGATCTCGATCCCCCCTCCATCTCGATCTCGATCCCCATCCATCTCGATTGCTATCCCCCTCCATCTCGATCTTGATCCCACCCACACCCTCCCCCGCT
>NC_041391.1:198802485-198802997 GCF_002162155.2 Triticum dicoccoides | reverse complement strand
GATGATATTTTCAAGTAACAAATTTGATGATATTTTTTAAAAAATTATTACTGTTTTTATAAAAAATTATTACTGTTTCATATTCATATTCATTTTCTAAAAAAAATAATAAAGTGTAGACCACAATTGTTGTTAAACAACAATTATTTCTGTTTTTATAAAAAATATATTATTGTTTCATATTCATATTCATTTTTTAAAAAATAATAAAAAATACATACTAATGGCGCACCGGCCCTGTGGTACGCCATTGCTATCTAAAAAAAGATTTCTAATGGCGCGCCGACGGGGGGTGCGCCATTGCTATTAAAAAAAGATTTCTAATGGCGCACCGACGGGTGGTGCGCCATTAGTAAGCTTCCCCCTAGCTAATTCCTCCCTCTCCCTCGCCAGATCCCCTTTGACCCTCTCTCCCTCGCCAGATTCACCCGCGTGCTGCCCCGACCCACGACGCCGCTGCCCCGACCCTCGCCGGACTCCACCCCCGCCGCCCCCGCGCCCCCGCGCCCCCA
>NC_041391.1:198794187-198802082 GCF_002162155.2 Triticum dicoccoides | reverse complement strand
CCTTGCCCCCCGCCTACGCAGCTGACGACCCCTTCTCTGTCTCGCAGGGCAAGCTCTCCGGCGCCTCTACGACACCGATGCCTCCACCGTCTATGGCGTCTGTGCCTTCTTCCACCTCCGGCCACCGCGGCCTCACCGTCGATCCACATCACCTCGTCAACCCCGGCCCCGCACGAGCTCGCCATGGTCTTCCTCTCGGTGAGCTCCCCTCGGCCCCTGGCCGCACCCTGGCCCCGCCCAGACGAGCTCACCGCACCGCGACCGCATCGGGTCTTAGAGACCATTGGGCCGTAGTCATGTAGATCATCAGTCAGGAGGAAAAAATCGAACGCGAAAATCCGATTAGGTCTCAGAGTTCTTGGCATTGCTGACTTTTTCCTAGTCTGGCAAGTACTATGGCAAGTACTGTGTCATGTACTCCATGTGTTTTTGTTGGCAGTTTATCATGAAATTGTGTTTATGGTCATTTAGTAATTCAGTCAAATATTATCTCAAATCTGTGGAGTACTGGAACTGGGACTAGTAGTATTGTGTCATTCTCTTCTCTTCTCCGAAACTGTAGCATTTCAGTTTAACAGTGGATCTCTGTGGAACTGTGTAGCATTTTAGTTTAACAGTGGATCTCAAAATTGACTGCTCCCGATGTGCCAGCAGCGGAGTGGCTCCCGACCTAGGTGTTGGAGGTGCAGCATATGTGCAATTTTGGCCACTGACTATAACAAATTGTTTGAAATATAGACCACTATGTGGAGGAATAACTCTAGTGAGTGATTCTTACTATGGGGAGGGACAGTGATAACATATTAAATAGATTGATTGTTCTTACATTTTAGTGATAACATATTAACATTCTTGCTATGGGGAGGGACAGTGATAACATTTTAGCTATATGCACATTTGGTCTGCTTCTGCTAGTTTTGATGTTTCCCATCTTCCGTTTACGACAAGAGATTTTGTTTGTAGAAAAGCATATCGGCAGTTGTTCATGTATTGTTTGGACTAAAGAATCCTCAAGTCCTCCGGATATATGTTTGGATGCTAGATGGTTCATGCATATTTCTGTCTACTTCCTCTAGAATTAGATGGATGTATATGTATGTCTACTTCTTCTAGAACTAGTGTATTACCAAGATTCCAACACTATTTATGCAGTATCCAGATTGAAAATACCAAGTAGCATTTTGCATTCTCTTTCAGATTCAATGTGACTAGAATTCACTTGTTCTTATATGGGTGAAACTTCACTTGTTTTTAGGCTAGTGTAGGGTGTTTGCTTTATTCTGTCATCATTTGTAACTATGTCACAAATAAATTGTTCCTTCTTCTGCATTTGACAAGTAATGACTGTTGATAAGCTGAGGCATGGATTAAGTTGTTTCGTTGCTCTGAATTACTTGTGATGCCTCTGAATTACTTGTGATCACATTGAGAAAGACTTGTAAAGATGATGATCATCTTTTACAGAAAACAATTTGTGATCATCTTGCTAGTTTGCTGGGTTTTGTCTCCGACCATTGTGTTGTGATGATATTGCAGGTACCCTGAGAGGCCCTTGAGTTTGCCAGAATGTCGATTAACTTCCGTTTTGGCAAATTCGGGTACTCCATATGTCCTATTTTCAGCAAAGGTCATGCTGAAATTTTCCGTGAATTTTAGCATGACTTTGCTAAAAATAGGACATATGGGGTACTTGTGACTAATGCATGGGCCGGGGTATCTTAGTACTTAGTTAAGTAGGATCAACTGCCCCGCCATTCTTGCTGCATTAAACCATAGGTGGCAATAGAGCCAAGTGATTAGGCCCAACTTAGAATTCTCCTTAGCATCGATAAACCCTAGATGATAAACCCAACATAGCAGGTGGCAATAGAGCCAAGTGATTAGTGCCAAGTGATTAGGCCCAACCTAGGGTGCCTGGGCATCGATAAACCCTAAATGATGAAAATTTAACTTGGCTACCCCGGATGCCTGGTGTTGATGAGAACCTAAATGATGTACGCTTAGGGTGCCTCGGTGTCGACAAACCCTAAATGATAAAAGCTTAGCTTTTAGGATGCCTCGGTGTTGACAAACCTTAAATGATGAGACCATGATCTTGTTCCTTGACAATAACCAACTTTTTGACAAAACTTTTTTCCTATTTAGAGCGAAACATGGCCCACAACGATGAGGCCGGCGGTTCAGGCGGCAAGCAATTCTGGGAGCTATCCCAGGAGTTGGAGAAAGAACATCACTGCTATGAGGATGCCGTGGAAGACACCGATCCTGACTACACAACACCTAGTGGCGTCGGGGATGACACCACTAATGGCGCCGCCGAGGATGCCACCACTGATGATGGCGGCGCATGCACAGATGGCAGCCAACTGAAGAGGCAACGGAAGGACCGGCGCCCGAGCGTGCTCGGCACCGTCAGGGAGGAATTTACTGAAGTGGACTCCGACGGGAATCCGACGACACCCAAACAAGTAGTCAAGGGGTACTCGGTTCAGCTCGGGTGCATTCTCCGTAGCACCGTCTCGGTCAACACCGATAACCTAAGGCATAAGGACCACGGGAATTTGCGCAACCTCCTCTTCACGAAGCTGCATGAACGATACAAGTTCCCCGCTGAATTTGCAAACACACGCCTCTCAGGGAATAAAGTGAACAGTACCTCCCTCACGATGATGAGCACGACCCTGTCTACTTGGAGAAGCACGGTGAAGGCAATGATTGAAAAAGGTGGTAGTTATGACAAGATCAAGGCGAATATCCTTTGATGAGCGAAGATGAGTACAAGGAGTTCAAGATCAAGTGCGAGAGCAGCGCAACCTCCGAATCAAGTCAGTGGGGGAAAGAAATGCGGCAGTTGAACTTAGGGGTCCACCAACTCGATCCCGGCGGTTATAGAGTGGCGGAGCCTATATGGGACAAGGAGGACGTGGAGCGTGCCGAGCAAGGTCTACCGCCGCGCTTCGAGAAATACCGTGACAAGCAAACCAGGAACTTTCTCAGGGCCCGGTACAAGGAGGACCCGGTAACAAAGGAGCTTACCACGGATCAGAAGATCAGGGCGCTCGAGCTTGTTCTGGTAAGGAATACACCCCCGCATAATTAGCTCCATATGGTTGCATTCTAATTAATCCCCAATATTTCTAAATGGTTCACGTTCCTTCCGCAGGACACTGAAAGCAGTAGCACGGGGTCGTCTCAGAGCTCAGTGAGCCGACATCAGTTGGTCGTGTGGCCGGCAAAGGCTTGTCCACAAAATGGTCGTCATACAATACCGTTGGTTGGCGAAAGGAGAAAAAGACCAGCTCGGAAAGCCAGTCGCGCGAGGTTGAAGCAATCAAGGCACAAGTGGCGCGGATTCCGGAGCTTGTCCAAGAGCAAGTGGAACAACAACTGGGAACGAAGCTCAACGCCATGGTGCCTACTTTGATTAATGGGCTGACGACGTGGATTGCAGGCGGCCAACAGGGGCCTCCCCCGGTTCCCAGCTTCACGGCCAGCAACTCGCACATCGCGCATGCGGCGCCATTGGTGTCTCCGACGGAGGCGGTTTTCGTGTCTCTGGCGCTGGCACGGGCATTGGAGCTTAATGCACCCGGGTGTATGCCAGCTGGCACCTCGCCAGCAAGCGGCCCCTCCGTCAGTTGCACGCCCACCGTTGGCGGTGCCTCGACATTAGCCGAGCTCGACGGCATCACAGTAACTAAGCCTCTCGGCCGATGACTTCATCTCCTTGCCTTTGACTGGGCATCCCTGACGCCCTACATGTTTTCGCAGGGCGCCGCCGACGTTCCTTGCACTCTTCTGCACTCCATGGGTGGCGAGTTGGTCGATGTCGCTAAGGGTAGAATCGTTTAACCGGGAAACCCCATGTTCCACGGTAATCCGATGCCACCCACAGTGTATAGGGTTGAAGGTTCGGGTGCTGTCAGGCTGCGACGAGCTGTTACCTCCGATTCGACCCGCTGGGGCTGACGAAGAAGATGAGATGACCCTCAGCGCCTGCGTAAGCTGGCCCCTGCTTTGGCCGAAGAGCCAGATTCATTTGGGAGCGGGGGACACCACCCCACAGACAAGACCGCTAGTCGTGCCGGTGCCAAGCCATGGAAAGAACGCCGCTACGCTACTGGACCTGCCGAACATCCCTATGCCGGACATCCCTATGGCATAGGATCCGGACATGCATATGGCATAGGATCCGGACGACGACAACAACGACAACGGTACATTTACCAACGTCGATAAGTACTTTGCCGAACATGGGTACGCTGACGAGTTCTGCGGGCCTCTTTCTCAAAAACCCAACCAAGACGACCGCGATCTAGCTGGTACGGCGGAGAAATCCAATTGCAATAGGCGTCGTCTGGTTTTCAGTTCTCAGGAGACGCCTCCAGCTCCCACCTTCACCGAGCCTCAGATAGCTGAGGTGCGTAATATTATCAGCCCCACCACGCTCAAGAAGGCAGTCTATGAGCAGAACTCGGTCCCATTACAGGAGATCAAGAAGAAGGGAAGGAAACGAAAGACTAACAAGGGCGCTGGTGCGAGCCAGCCGGCACCGAGTTTGATCCGCGCTCAGGACGGGCCACCTTCACCTAAGGATATCTCGAGGAGGGTGCATGTGGTGGGTAGGGCGATGCTACCGACAAATATGCTCAATGCTGCAACCGGTGCTATGCGGAGTCTGCACGACAGTGTTCATTCTTTGGAGAAGCGGTGTCTCAGACAGAATGATGTGGCATACCCGGTTTTCGTGGCCAAGGTGCCAGAGGGCAAGGGCTCTGTGGATGGCGACATCGGGGGTACGATCGTCTTGCGGTTTGATGACATCTTTGCTATGTTTAACCTTCATCCGCTGCACTACACCTTTGTTCGGCTGTTTTCGCTGAGTATGGAGATGCGGATCATTAGAGACCAGACCCCGGACATCGTGATAGTCGACCCCTTCTACATGCGTGCTAAGCTCTTGAGCAGTGCTGGGGACCATCAAGTCGTGATTTCACACCTCGAAGGTGTTATTCTGGCAAACCCAGACAAGGACAACTTCCTTGTGGCTTACTTTCCCGAGTAAGTCATCCCTTAACTGCCCCGTAACATATGATTTCTTAGATTTCGATCGTTCTTTTTTTCTAACATTCCGTGTTCTTTGCAGTGACACACATTGCACACTCATCCTCTTAAGCCCGAAATATTCCATGGCCACGTATTTCAACCCGAACCGTAACTCCAAGATAGACTACACAAATATCAAGAAAGTTCTTGATGATATTCTCCCCGGCTACGCCAAATCTGGAGGCACCTTCACCAGGGTAGTTCGTAAGTACGGCAAGCACATGTTCTCCCACAATACGAAGTTCTGCTGTGTCAAGCAGCCGCATGGCGGTAAGAAGGATGCCTACTACGCCCTCCATCACATGCGGGCAATCGTAAGGGACCATCATCACCTTCTGCTACCAGATAATCTCAAAGATTGGGCCGCGAGCTTGTCGGCAATCCAGGAGGCGGACCTCAGACAAGAATTCCTTCGCATCCAATCGGAGTTTGCGGACATCATCCATCAAGATGTCGTTCATACCCCGGGGCAGTTCTTCCTCAGATATCAACCATCCAACAGTGAGATAGACGGAACGCTACAAATGCAGGCTGACAACAACTGCGATTTCATGACCATCACGACAGACGGCGGCTTCATCCACGCTCCTATCCCATGAGTCGAGTCGAAAGTAGTGATGTGTAGTTCTGAAACATTGATTGGCTCATGTTGTAATTAAACTTTAATGAATTCGTATGTCTCTTTGGTTTGGACAGTCGTTGAACTTAGATGTAATCGATGCTATTTATTAGTAGGACCATGAATCGTGCTATTAATGTCTTGCTTTTCTCTTCCGATCCTTTTGTTGCATACTTACATATTGCTTATGTATTGTCTGTTGTTTGGCTTGTGCATAGAGATGCCGTCATATGTCGTGTACAAGGGCAAGGTTCCCGGAGTCTACGACGACTAGGAGGAGTGTTGGAGACAGGTTCAGCGTTTCAGTGGTGATAGTTACAAAGGGTACACCACTAGGGCGGAGGCCAAATCTAGATACGCCCCCTATCTAGCGGGAGAGAGGACGGAGCGTTGGAGGAACCGGATGAAGACTAGTTTGATCGCGATGATGCTCATCGTGATGACCGCAGCTCTCTTCTATGTGATGGTAGTTTAGATGATCGATGTTGACTTGTAATGTGAAGACAAACTCGATACTCATGGTCTTGAGACTTGTAATGTTTTATCTTTGTTCGGTCTTTTGAATTCGGAGACTAATATGATGAATTGTATTTGGAGACTAATCTTCTACTGTATTCGATGAATCTACTATTGGTGTGTGCTGCTGTCTATATTATGTCCAATAATATATTTTGTAACCTGTGCAAAAATCAGAAAAGTAAAAAAAAATAAAACCTAATATTCATACTAATGGCGCATCAGCCCAAGGTGCACCATTAGTATGCCAAAGGATACTTATGGTGCATCACTACGGAGTGCGCCATTAGTATGACAAAGCACATAATTACGTATGCCCCCCTGGGAGGCATACTAATGGCGCATGGTGTTACATACTAATGGCGCACTGCACGGTGCGCCATTAGTATACTAGATACTTATGGCGCACCAGTGGTGTGCCATTAGTAAAAAATACTAGTGGCGTGATACTAATGGCACACTAGTAGTGCGCCATTAGTAGGCAAAACTGGTGCGTCATTAGTAGCCCTTTTCCTAGTAGTGTTTGGGTCAAAGCAGTTGCAAATCTAGAAATAAATGAATCATGGTCACAAAGTTAACAGGGAGAAAACTAAATGATCTTTTGAACCACAATTTTAATCGATTTAGCAAGATAGCCATTATATGATACTGGACCAAATGTAAGCTCACAAAATATTTCAAGGTTAGGTTTGAGCCTATTGAAGACTGCCTACTAGAATCGCCACTGGTTCAAAGAAAAAGTCAAGGAAAACATAGGAATTGGAAACTTTACTATGGTACTACTATTCATGCATTTGGTTAGAAGGAATGGAGCAAAGCAAAACTAGAGGATTTTTTTCCTTTGGTGTCTCTTTCAAAGAAAAAATGTAGGAATTTTAATATCCACTTGGACGTCCTTTCCAAATTAATATGCATGGATAACGGGCCTAATTGCATTACTGGCATAATAAGAATCTTATTTTATACATCGGTTATTATTACCTACTAATTTAGTGTCCTATTCACCTCTTAGACTCCGAGTCAGGTCCAAACTAATGTTCAAACTTGAGTTTAAAATGCATGTGGGGCACATATCAAGGCAGCAACGAATAGTATCTGTCTACTATCTGTTTCATCTTGGGTCTTCTCACTACAAAAAAAGACATAGCCGTGACATTTTGGGCCAAACGAATTTTTTTCTGTCATACTTATGACACTTCTATGATGATAATTGTGACAAAACCCGGTATCATCATAGATGTGGTGGGCTCCTACTTCTATGACAAAAAGCATGACAAAAAATGGGCTTTTCATCCTAGGCAGGCCGGAGACGCAGTTGCATGACATTCTTTGGGCCATGCATGACGGAAAAAACCATGGTAGAAGCAAGGGCGAGGAAAATATCGGGGTGTTCCCGGTTATAGTGGGTGGTCAGGGCCGAGCGATGCATGGAGGTTTGCGCATTTCTCTCATAAATGTACGCGCATGGGTGCGAGGCATTGGGCTCTAGCTGAACCCAAGCGAGGTGTTCGCCTAACTTAACCTGAGAGATTGCACTGCAGGCTACGCGTTACTGAACCCGGGTGATTGATCGATGGCTGTTAACTGAACCCGATCGAGCAATTCCTTCGGTACTGCTGCTAACTGAAGTTGATCGATGTTGCCTCTAGATGAA
>NC_041391.1:198779829-198794040 GCF_002162155.2 Triticum dicoccoides | reverse complement strand
GATGAACAGTTCCCGGTGGGGGTTGAATGAACAGGACTCCGTGGTGTTGCCGCTGGATGAACAAGACCTTGATCGATCGAACCGGTTGGGCGTGGATGAATAGGACCCCGTGGAGGGCTGGATGAACAGGACCCCGTGGAGGGAAGGTTGAACAGTAGCCGATGGAGGGCTGGTTGAATAGTAGCCGGTGGAGGGTTGGATGAATAGTAGCCCGTGGAGGGGTGGTTCAACAGGACCCCATGGAGAGGGCTGGTTGAACAATAGCTTGTGGAGGAGCGCGCGGTGGAGGCTGGATGAACAGGAGCCTGTGGATGAACAGTCACAGGTGGAGGCTGGAGAAGGTCGACGGTGGATGAATAGTAGCCCGTGGAGGCCAGAGGAGGTCGATGGTGGAGATGAACAGTATCCCGTGGAGTCCCGTTTTGCGGTACGCCACACTCCTCCCGATGAACAAGACCCCCATTTCGATCGTAGCGCTCTAACACAAGTCCGTTTCCTTGTTTTGGCAGTACACCACACCCCTCCCGATCAACATGACACCATTTCGACCGTAGGAGGTCCAAAAGAAGTCCGTTTCCTCCTGTTTGTGGTACGCCAGACCCCTCCAGATGAACATGATCCCATTTGGACCATGGTCGGTCGAACACAAGGCTGTTTCCTCTGTTCTGCGGCACGCCAGGCCTCGTTTCCATTGCCTGTTCCGTCCAAGCTAGTTGGCTCCTGATGAACAGCACGCGTTTCATTGCCTCCCGATGAACACGACTCATTCTGTTGCCTCCCCAGGAACACGATGACAACGCAGTTTCTCCATTCTGACCCAGCCATGTACACGAGCCCTGGCTGTACATATGCGCGAGTAGGCATTCGAGACCCCGCCCATATGTATGTACGCAGCCGTATTTACTTTCTTACACCCTGGCCGCTGTATGTACGTGTACATGCTACGTGCGCGCCTCTACTACGACACGTGCGTGCCTCTACATCGACCAGTATGTACGTACATGTTCGCGACCAGAATGACAACGCTACGTACGCTTCGACCAGGTGGGTCCCGACTGTCCGGCACTTCCTTGCATGCGAAGATGTAGCTGGTGGGTCACAGTAGTCAAGGGGGCGAATCATTTTTTTTTGCCCGTAATATGGATGCACTTCCTTGCGTGCGAAGATGTAGCTGGTGGGTCCCAGCAGTCAGTGGAGAAACATTTTTTCGTGAAATACGGTGGCCCGTCCGGTGGGTCCCTGCTATCAGGTGGAGGAAGAATTATTTTGCGCGTAATAAGGAGGCACTTCCTTGCGGCTGCCGTAGACCCAGTTGTCAGCCTCTCCAAGTACAGTACTCTCGCGATGGAAGTCGTTCCTTGACCACATTGACCACGCCGCACCGAGAGCACCAGGGCGGTGCACGATGGTGAGGCCAAGGAAGGGGATGACGCGGAGCTGGGGAAGACGCGGTAGTGGAAACCCACGTGGAGAGGAGTACGAGGGTTAACTAGTTCGGCTGCAGTGTGAGGCTGTCCTCGCCGTAAAATAACTGGGGGTGTGGGTGAGTAGAGGGATGGCCTAGACAGCAGTGGGAGTAGTAGGGGGCGGTGAGGCCTTCGCGGCATCACAGCCGGCCACAAGAGGCAGGAGCACGCGGCACGACCGACACTGGTTTGGGTGGCTAGAGCAAGAAGACTAGAGGTTGAAGAAGCACTACAGCCGTTGGATGGACATCGTACGGTCACTGGAGCTAGGAGATTGACTAAGTTGACAAAGCCCTCCATCCCCGTCAACTTAGTAGGCCCACAAGTTAGCCTCCCACTATGCTGGGTCCCAGCTAGCAGGGGGCATATTCATTTTTTTGTGCGTAATAAGGAGGCACATCCTTGCGTGCGAAGATATAGCTGGTGGGTCCGACCTGTCAACGGGGGAACATTTTTTCGCGAAATACAGAGGCCCTTCCGGTGCGTCCCAGATGTCAGGTGGAGGAATCATTATTTTGCGCGTAATAAGGAGGCATTTCCTTGTGTTCGGTCGTGGACCTAGCTATCAGCCTCTCCATGTACAGTCCACGTCCGATGGATGTCGTTTGTTGACCATGTTGACCAGGCCGCGCCGAGAGCACCAGGGCAGTGGACGACGACGAGGCCTAGGAAGGGAAAGACACAGAGGCGGGGAAGACCCGACAGTGGTTGCCCACATGGTGGGCGGGGGGGGGGGTACAAGGGTTTCCTGGTCCGGCTGCCATCGCCGGAAAATAACAGGAGGTGTGGGTGAGTAGAGGAATGGCCTAGCCAGCAATGGAGTAGGGTGGGGCAGTGCTGCCTGTGCGGCAGCACGGCCGACCACGGGAGGCAGGAGCAGGCAGTCCCACCGGTGCTGGTTTGGGCGGCTGGAGCAAGAAGATCAGATATTGAAGAAGCAGCACGGCCGTTGGATTAACATCCAACGGTCACTGCTGCTAGAATCGTTTGTGGACTAAGTTGACAAAGCCTTTCGTGCACGTCAACCTAGTAGACCCACAAGTCAGCCTCCAAATCTGTCCCAAACAACATACAGCCCGGAATTCCTAGCCAGTTTCAAATTAATTTTCAAACTAAATATGCCTTAATTTAAATTCAATGAAATTTTATCCGCACTAAAACAATGAAATTTAAAATATCAAAATCCGAAAGAAAAAAATTATTTTGGAACTAATTGCATGTTTGCTGTGTTTTTTCATTTTACAACCCATTTAGTATTACTTATAGCCTATTTCTTCTTACTTATGGCCCATTTTCTGGGCAAAATGCATCCCTCCTCATCTTGAAAGATTTCCGGCCCTGCAGGGCATAGAAAATCAAGTAGGCCTATGTCGGTTATTTTGCAAAAAAACAAAATAGCTGGCTAGCCATTTTTAGAAAGGAAAAAAACAAACTGGGCTGGTCATGTGCTAAACATATGAAATAAAAGCCTGGGCTAGACGGGCCACAGCTCCCGCACAACCCAGTTGATACCCTTCTCCGTCCCAAAAAAAGAAAATTACTACACACGCTGTTGGGTCCCTAGTGTCATCCTCACCATGTACAGTCATCTCCTTATTCCTCTCGGTTGTTGGCCATGTTGACAACACCGGAGGGCGGCACCGTGGTGAGCGAACCAAGGCGGAGGACGATGGTGAGGCCTCGGACGGGAACGAACAGGAGCAGGGGAAGATGAGTAGAGTTTTAGGGTGTGATGTGGCCACGATGCGTGTGCGGCAGCACAACCAGCCGTGGGAGGCGGGAGCAGGTGGTCCCGCCAGCGCTGGTTTGGCTTTGGTGGCTGGAGGAAGAAGAGTCTGAAGAAACATGACAAATTTTGAATGTCAATCCAATGGTCAAGGTTGGCACAATCGTTTGTTGACTAAGCCGACACCACGTAGCATACTTTTTTTATATATAGGAAGAAAAGAAAACTTGGGCTCATTCGCCAGATAACATTCCCAAAACTGCGATTGTTTGATCTTGCGTCACAACTAAAACTGCGAGGAAAATGCGTTCGTCTATCGTCCTCCTCCCAGGGAATCGCCACATAAGTGACTAGCACCCTTGGTTTTCAACTGAGAGGTCTTGGGTTTGAGTCCCAGGAACTCTCAATTTTGTCCTTCTTCCTACCTCACAAAAAAAGGAAGAAATCAAAGACTTGAGAAGGCGTACAAAACAAGCTAGTGTACCAGTAAAGAGACGTTGCTGAGTTTTAGAAAAAAGAGAGACGTGCTCCTGTAGCTGGTTCGAATCCAAACCTAGACTATGACTATATATGGTGCTATGCTACTCTACAAGTAATGAAACTGACATATCCAACATTCGCTTCTCCTCTTCTCTACTTACTCTACCTAGCATCAGAAGCTCTGGCCGCAGCAACCATGTCCGCTGGTTTCTTGTCCACCTGCTCTTCAGCCGACAACAACCAGATATGCACCAAGTCGCCACCCGTACCATCGCCTGTGGGTCTCATCACACCCCCGCCGGCACACGCACCGCGGCCGGTTGCTCATCGCAACCCGCTGTCGTTGGTGTGGTGCAACTACTGCAAATCACACAGAGTCATCTGTCGCGTCTCAACCACAATCCTCAACCCTGGCCGAGTCTTCTACAAATGCCTGAATCATGGGGTAATAATATGTTTAAGTGTTGTTCTACTGCTTTCAGTTGACGATTTTTTAAATAGTTTGGTTGATGATCTTCCAATTTGATTCGTGCAGAAAAGGGAAGATTTGTGTGATTTGTATTTCTGGGAAGTTGCTGATGTGGGGGAATGAAACTACGCTGATTATTTTGTTAGCCAAGGAATCCCAATACTAGCAGGTTGGGGTGTTGGACAAGTAACTGAAGGAACGACAAAAGAGGAAGATGCAGAGCAGAAGGGTAAAGATGCAGTTCCTTTGATAAATGGCCAAGCAACAGCTGCTGAACGGCCTTGACAGCAATGAGGAGATGAAACATCTTGTGAAGATAATGGCAAAATTGATGTGCTCTGTAGGATGATTGTCTCTTTATTTGTAGTGTATGTAGCACTCGTGATGTATTCAGTGGCTATGACATGAGCACATTGCTGAAACTAGTAATGAATGAAACCTGTGTAGCAGGCTGGGCGTAGTGTTGTGAACATGTAATGATTTCTATTAACGGAAATCGATGGGTATCCCCTTTTGCTCATAAATAAATAAATATGAGAGGCCCTTTTGGTAATAAATAAATAAATTAGCAGAGGCACTATGGGGTCAGCTTTGTTCCCATTCGAAGACATCGAGAAAATTGCAGTCCAACAACAAACTGTGTCATCAAATTCAAGTTCCATAGCCAAATATGAGTACAACTAAACAACAATGTCATCATGTTTTAGTCGTCATACAATCACCAAACACAAATCAGCATACATAACAAGTGATGTTCTCACAGCAAAATACTAAACTACACGTTCATCAGGTTTTAGTGGTCATAGCAAACACAATTTCACATAGTAGATAAAAAACATCTTCTGACAAGCAAATACGACAAAAGCAATATAATCATCATCCGCAGCAGCAGCATCAACATCTTGGCCATGTGTATCAGTCCGAATCATAATTCCCCACAATGCCATCTTCTTCATCATCCTCAATGTCGTCGAACATTGGCTTCTTCTTGATCAACTCTTGTATGTCCACAGCACGATAGGCAATCTTTTGACCAGCGTAATTGACATGATGGTTCTCAAAGATATTAGGAACATTTGTGGAATCTTGTACATCAGGAGCAGTGTAAGCATCATCTTGTTGTGCAACTTCATTAAATGAATTCCTCTGCTCAAACCTTTGCAATACTCTCCAGTCATCGCTACGTGCAAATGTGTCTTCCAAGAAAAATATCCGTGTTTCTTGATTTGCCAAAATAAAAGGCTCGTTGGTCTAGTACGCTGCCTTGACATTGATGGATTTGAAATAATCATCAGCTCTAGGTTTTGTGATCTTGGAAAACAGGTTATACCAACGACAGCACAACAGGACCACATACCGATGATCCTTGAAACTGGATGTATACTGCAACTGAACAATTTCTATTATGTTAGCATACATTTCAGTTGTCTCTTTGTCGTACATATCCATGCTCATGATGGCACTGTTTTGTGTCTTCCTGCCTTCGTCGCGTGCAAGGGTGTTGTAGCGCACATCTCCAACAATGCAAGATTCATAATGTCTTACCCGAGTATCAGGACCCATTACCCATCATCAACTGCCTGCCCATCCTCCCACATCTTCTTAACCTATGGTTAGAAAATAGACAAGTTGATCATCTTATGTACTTAGTATATTAAAAAAACTGACAGTGCAATTCAAAAGCTTACATGACTCTTGAACCATTTCGCAAATCTAGCCATATCCAGTTTGTTAATTTTTCTTGGATTTTGCGGCAGTAACTCCTTTTTGTAGATGCTGCACAACATGGTGATCGTGTCAAACATATAAATATATAAGAATGTGCTGCAAGTTTAGTTGATTATGATGTATAAGCTGCAGTACTTAGCACTTACTTGATATAAGGTAGTATCTCAGGACAGTTATTCAACACATACCAAACCATTTGTCCAAATCTTTAGGTTTGTCCTCTTGTCGACTCTTCCCTATAACTCGAGCAGCATAATTGAAAACATTGAGCCCGAGATTTTCTTCACCCACCTCTTTGCTAAGTTGATCATGTATTTCAATGTAATTTGAGCAGAATGTCAACGCTTCTGTAGCAATGTAGGCATCAGCAATGGAACCCTCGGGTCTAGCTCTGTTCCTAACATAGCCCTTGAAAGTGCCTAGCCGCTTTTCAATAGGGTACATCCAGCCATACTGTATTGGACCTCTAAGTAGTGCCTCATGAGGTAGATGAACAGCCAAATGCACCATCACATCAAAGAAGGCTGGAGGATATATCTTCTCAAGGTCACATAGGATAGTTGGTATCTTGTCTCTAAGACGCTCCAAGGATCTATCCTGATATTTCTACTGCAGAGTTCCCTAAAGAATTGTCCCAACTCTCGAACTGCTCTATATAAGTCAGGGCAGCCCAACCCTCTAAGGATAACAGGTAAAACCCTTTGAAGCAGGACATGGTAGTCATGAGTTTTCAACCCTTGTACCTTGTTTCCATCTGCACTGACTCTCCACTCAGGGTTGGAAGCAAATCCATGTAGGAATCTCACACGTGAGAGGACCTCACAGAATTCTTTTCTTTTTACCTTGTCCCAGACATACACAGCTGGTGCCATATCCCGTGGTTTACCTTCATCTTGCACCTGCAAATCATGTCTGATACCCAGGTGTGTCAAATCAATCCTAGATTTTAAGGTATCTTTTGTCTTGCCTTCATCTATACTCCTATATAGTATACGAGTAGCAACACATATAGACCATTGGATAATCCTCATCGAACGGCTCACGTTTAGTGTCCTCAAGTATTGAGCTGCGTGGTGACATGGGCACCATTGGATAGAGCCGCCATCCAACGGCTCACAATACAAGGATTCACAATTGGCCGTACCACCGCGCTGGCCACCTCAGATTAGTAGTCACGAGTAGTTCACGTATGCTCTAGAAATTTGGTGAGTTCGTGACACTGGTCAAATCGTACAACGGTACAGGCCACAGTAGCAGAGCACATGTGACACTCTTTACAGCTTGTTCACACTACAATGCAAAAATGCAAAGCCAAAATAAAAGAGCGCATGCTGAGTCGGCGAAACGCTTAGAAGAAAGGAATCATGGACCTGGCTTAATTTTCGCATTACCAAAAATTGACCCTTACTTACATTACATTAGATTAATCTTTATTAGAAGTAAATTATTACAATAAAAAATGTAAGTTAGTACAATGTTTTCTTTGGATATTAAATCATGTAAAAGAATTATGGGCGGCTATAAAATGTAAAATGTTAGCGTCTCTATTGGTTGTGTTAGACCGAGAGTGGATTTTTAGAACCCGGGTGTATTGGAGGAACTTATTTTAAATACTTTGAAAATCACATTTAAGGTTTCAAAAAATTCTAAAAAAAATTCTACGTGATCATATGGATGTATATTACACATGTGTAAAGTTTGGTGATGAAATAAGTAGATATGCGACCTATACAAAAATGACAAAATGGTGATTTCCAAATAGTGAATAGTGCATGCGTTGTTCATCTTTCCAAAATCACGATTTTTTCATTTTTGTGTAACTCACATAGTTACTTATTTGAGCATTAAAATTTACAAATGTGTAATATACATTCATATAAACATGTTGATTTGTTTTTAGATTTTTCAAAACTTCAAAATAGCATTTTGGCGCAGTTCAAAAAATAGGGCTCCAATGCACCCGGGTTTCAAAGTGACTATTTGGTGTTAGACCATGCTTTTGTAATGGTGTTGCTGATCCAAAGTAAAATATGGAATGTTTATTTGTGCGCGTTTTCTATATGTAAATTGCCTAAAATTTGAATTCCGGTCGGTCGATCCGGCAGATAAGAGAAAGCATAGTTCCGAAGCCAGACCGGGATGAAACGAACATGAAATGGAGGGGTTGACAGGTGCAGAGGATAAGGCGGTCTTTATGGTTTCTTGCCCGGATTAGATAGAACCCTCACTGGAGGCGGAGGCGGCACGACAAGTGGCATGCCGTTAAAACCGGAGCAGATTTAGGGGGTGTTTGTTTCTAGGGACATTTTGATGTAGGGACTAGAAAAAGTCCCTCTTAGAGACTTTTTAACCAAACAGGAGGGACTACTAGGGACTAACAGTTACTTTTTGGGACTAAGGGGTGTTTGTTTCCAGGGACTTTTTGGTGTAGGGACTAGAAAAAGTCCCTCTTAGAGACTTTTTAACCAAACAAGAGGGATTACTAGGGACTAAAAGTTGCTTTTTGGGACTAAATGAAGAAGACTCTCAAGGAGAGTCTTTTTTGGGACTTTTCCAACAATGCACCTCCCTGCACCCATTTCCCCACCGTCCCATGGTGTTGTTTGGTTGTTATTTTTCTGTATACTAGGGGTAACATGGTCATTTTATAACCTCTAGAGAAGGACTAGGGACTTTTTAGTCCCTGGAAACAAACAGGGAGGGACTTTTTAGGGACTAGGGACTTTTTAGTTGGAACTAGAAAAAGTCCTAGGACTTATGAACCAAACAGGACCTAAATGAAGAAGACTCTCAAGGAGAGTCTTTTTTTGGACTTTTTGAGACTTTTCCAACAATGCCCCTCCCTGCACCCATTGCCCCGCTGCCCCATGGTGTTGTTTTCTTGTTATTTTTCTAGTATACTAGGGGTAACATGGTCATTTAATAACCTCTATGGAGGGACTAGGGACTTTTTAGTCCTTGGAAACAAACAGGGAGGAACTTTTTAGGGACTATGGACTTTTTAGTTGGGACTAGAAACAGTCCTAGAACTTATGAACCAAACAGGGCCTTATTACCAGTTTATGTCTATACTGTGTATGGATCTTACTTGAAGAAACTAATTTAAGAAATATTTATAATCTAATATATAGAACTCCCTTTATCCCATAATATAAGATGCTACTATTGGATATATCTCATAATATAAGATGTTAAGTACTAAACAAAATTGGCATATTTCCCTCCCAAAGATATGACATTTCACAACACGTGCATGGCACGTGCCATTTACTAGTATTAAGAAGTGTACCGATAATGATGTCACACATATTTTTCTCGATGTGCATCACAGAAATATTCGTTGATCCAAATCTTTCCAATACTCCAAGTCCCGCAAAGTGGACCTGCGGGTAAACAATAATATCTCTTCTGCCCTGCCACGCTTCCTTTTCCCGCTACCATTACCAGGATGATTTCCTGGTGTAATATGCCTGACCTTCTCTAATTCCACTTGCAACTCATCAGCGGTGAGCCTCTTTGGTGCATCATGGTTTTCATGATTTGCATTGAACACATGTCTTTGGTATTTTCTAGGATGCAGCTTGTCCTTGGAAAGGAAACGGTGGTGTCCAATGTAACATATCTTGCTAAGTATTGCGTATGACAGCGGATTCTTGTCACAGCGAACACATTCATTGTAACCATGTGTCATTCGCCCTGACATAGTGCCCAAAGCCGAATAATCATGGATGCACCAAATTATAACAGCACGCAGAAAGAAATCAGCTGGTGGGCTGCTATATATGTCTCGAGTGAGAACACCCCTCCATAGCTGTGGAAGTTCCTCCACAAGAGGCTCCATGAATAAATCAAAATCCTTTCCAGGACTTTTTGGACCTGGGATGAGCAAGGCCATCGTGTAGTTTGATTATTTGGTGCAGACATTTGGAGGCATGTTGTAAGGGATATCAAGCACAGGCCACATGCTATATGTGGCGCTCTGGTGGCCAAATGGGTTAAATCCATCTGAAGCTAAGCCAAGTCTAATGTTTCTCGGGTCAGCAGCAAACTTTTTGTGTTTTTGATTGAAGCTTTTCCACTCACTACCATGAGATGGATGGCTCATTGCATTCTGATCTCTATACTCCTGGTTCCTAGAATGCCACAGTACATCCTCGCTTGTTTCAGCATCATGAAGCAACCTCTGCAATCTTGATATAATTGGAAATTTTCTTAGAACTTTATGAGGAATCCTCTTCACAGCATCGCCATCTTTCCATCTTGATGATTTGCATTTTGGGCATTCACTTAAGTTGGCATAATCCTTCTGGAACATAACACAATTATTCTTACAAACATGGATCATATCATATCCAATTCCAACTGCATGAAGGAAATTCTTCATTTTACTGTAGGTGTGTGGCAGCTCAGATGCATCTGGGAAAGATTTGCGGAAAGCAGCCAACATCACATCGAATGATTTGTTGGTCATTCGCTCAGATGTCTTCACCTGAAGAAAGGTGACCATAGCTGAGAATACTGACAGCTTATTTCCTAGGGTGACAACCACGTTGCATTGTTCCAACATGCGGGCCCACCATTTTTCTTCTATAGGTGAAAGTTCACGAAATGCACGACCATTTCGTAGCATTGTTTCAATGTTGGTCAAACTGACTGGCTCCGCGACCACCACCTCCTCCTCCTCTTCCACCTGAGCATCAGGCAGATCAAGATGGTGATCTGCTGCTTCCACATAATCAATAACATTGACGTTCACAGCTTCACCATGATGAACCCACCTAGTATATGTGACCGACATTCCATACAAGTGTAGATGATTTTGCACAGTTGACTGGGATCTTCTAACTAAATTCATACAACTGCTAACAGGCAGAGCATATCTGATTTCGGACCACCGTACTCAGCTGTGATAAAGTTCATGAAGTTTTCAACCCCCTCGACATATGTAGCGGAGAATCTTCTAGTAGAAGTTATCCAAGTCCTGTCCATCTGTTAGACATACAAATTAGTTCTTCTACTAGATATTATAGGAAAAAACATATATGCTTTTTTATGAAGTCTAGAAAAAAATACCTAGGTCGATGCCTAAAGCTATGGCAAGATATTTGGACGAGCAGATCTAAGTAACGAAATATATGTAAAGCTAATTCAGCAAACAAATTTGAGTGCTAAATTATGGCAGGCTTTTTCAGGAGTCAATGAGGCCGAGCACACAGCCATCGAACTATCGAAGGCCATCGCAACAACAAAGATCGAGTATAAAATGGTGTAGAGCTATTTCGCCTAATAGATTGGCTACTAGACAATGGCAATCTAGGTCACAATAAATATATGGCAGGATATTTTAGCAACTAATCGGCCTTGGCATGCCATCTCAGCTAAGCAGATTTAGTGCAGAACAAGTCAAGGAAGCTTCTTAAGTAGAGCATATTAACTGTAAACTACTTTGGCAAACAGTGAGATTAACAATGTCAATCAGCTAGCGTTTAGCGCTACGCCGACATGCATGGGGCCTCAGTCTAGAATGTGCATACCATGGGAGAAGCTGACAGTTGTGCGTCTCCACATGAACGTCGCCAGCGGTGGAAGCGCTGACCGTCGTGCATATCCACAAGAACGTCTCCAGCGGTGGCGGCGCGGCTAGAGGACGGCAGTCTACGAGAGAGAACTGTGGGAGCGAGAGGATCACCGTGCGTCCCCTCGATGAACTGCGGTGCGCTGACGTATCGGCGCGGTGGGGAGGGCGGCTTTGGTGCATCGAATGGAGTGGAGGGGAACAGGGGGAGGGGGTTTTGGGGAATATTATTGGCTAGTTGGCCGAAAGGCGGTTGAATTTGGGATTTGGGGGGAATTTTAGGGGGGTGGGATTTTTCATGCGGTGGGCGGGGGGAGTTTGGCGCATGGTCGGTTTCTCCAAGTGTTGTCCCACGTGTCAATGAAGAGGCAAGCTGAAGCGCGTTCCGTTTGTGTGAGCCGTGTGCAGGACTGAACGTGTGTGGGGTGTAATGCGACCGCGACAGGGGTGTTGTGAGTGTACCACCTTTTTTCCTTTTAAACTAGGTGCTTCGCCCCCCCCAAAAAAAACTTGGTGCTTCGCGCGATCCATCGATACTACTACTAGTAATCCGGTAATCCCGACTAAAACGATGCGGCCGGGTCTTTTCCTGCACGATATGCTGGGAGGTTAGCTTAGTTGGTTTTTTAGGACGAGTAATGCTACACCTACGTAATCCCAATTACGTAATTAACATAATGTGAAATGTGTGAGCCGTTGATTGTAGATTGGGGGAGGGAGGGGCCCACCACGATGAAAATCAGGGAGCAGAGAGAGAGGCAATTTATGTTAGCCCTTTTGTAGGTTTCCATAGATGTAGAAAGATGTGAAATGCGTGAATGTGTAGTGGACGTACTATTGGAGTGCCTTAAGATAACTTATGTATGTAGACCCATGTGTTTATTTACTTTGCATGTTAGCTTTGTCTCGGTTCAATAAAAAGTAGAGTTGGTGATGGTGGTGTGCCAGTCACCCAGCAATATAGGCTGTCCGATCTATATCTAGCGGATAGGAAGGAAACTATGACAATTTACCCATACTCCTCTCCACATTTGCAGATAAGGCCTTCCCTCATTCATCCTTTTCTTCCACAAGATCTTGATGTTCCATTCAACACACGAGTATCTTGCTAGTACTCCTTCAATATACTATATTATTGTGAAAGTTCATATACACCAACCGAGATTAATGCAAACACGACAGATTTTCATTACATTTTGAACTTTTATAGGATAAAAAATAAAAGAAACCCGACCATAAACCTATTGTATGGCAGCGACCGATGTCCTCCATCTGCGATCTCTATGTACGGGGCGGGGTTCAAGACCCGTGAAGTGAAGGTGCGGTCTCCGGCGAGGAAGAGTAGAACATGGAATATGGACCGGCCAGTTGGCACACCATGCCCTGCCGCCTCCCATGCCCTACTCATCCTTGGAGGAGGCCCCGACCTTGGCGGTGCCGGATGTTGGACGGCGACAAGTAGGACGCGTGGCTGACGGTGCTCCGGTCGTCGGCCGCCAACGTGGCCATCACTTGTGCGGTTGCGTCCGCATCCGGCTACGCCACTATTGCGTCGCGAGCAGCGACTTGAGTGAGGGCGGCGACCTCGATCTTCATCCCTGAAGACAAGCTCTCCTACAGAGCATTCGCGCTCGCGATCATGGCGGATGTGGTGCCAGGTAGCAGGATGATGCGCTATGGTATGGAGGTTAGCTGAGCGTTGCCAATTTTAGTAGCGCATTCCGGTGAGGCCAAGCATCCAGGTGCTTCATTAAGTCGCTGGAGTTGGTTCCTCGGGCACCGAGCATCTTAACGACGGCATACGGACGGATGGCATGAATGCGGGCAGCTGGCACCGGCTCGAAACACACTGCTCGATGGCGCGAGGGACGAGGGTTTTTGGTGTCCAGGGTAGTCAGCTGCAGTCGTGGCAACGTTGGAGATGCCCTTTGCTCACATGCGATCCCCACATGTCATTGAAAAATCAAGACGACCCAGCATGGTCTCAGGTCCTGGGGATGCAGTTGGTCGCGCTACATCACTCCGCAGATGCATCGCAGCGCACGCGCAGTTCGGCACCCCGTGCATCCTCAACGAGCCGGGTGTTGATCTGCTAATCGTGCCATAACGCTAATGCCACCCTCGACACATTGAAAATGACCATGTCCAGCGACAATGAGCGTGTTGCTCACCGTGGTCGCCGTGTCCAGAGGCGGTGCTGGAGCTGTGCCACGTTGCTGGCCCCCACGACCCACATGAACGGTTGCCGGTGGCGAGGAGGTCATGAGCCAACTCCTCCATTGGACTAGTCTGCGCTACGTCGTCCCGACAGGTCTGCCCCACATGTCAGTTTCCCTGTTTTCCTGGCCATATTCGAGCGTCGGTGCTCTGCGTTGCGCATTAGGCCTTTCACTATGTAGGCCAAGCGAGACAACTTATTGTTTATTTGAGCCGTTCAAGTATAATCATGTGGCGTTTTCTTATTTCTCATTCCTCTCCAACCCTCTTCTCCATCAATCATGCCGCCCTCCGGTCGAGTCCATCCTCCCCCATGCCTCATTTGAACATTCCACCGAGTATCATTCACATGTGGACCTAGACCATGCTTGTATTTCCAATGTTGTAATTTGTTCGACATGCATACAAACAAACGGTTCATTTAAAGTTTCACTTTGCCTCCACTACGTGTCGCTTCCCGTCTTAGTTTTGACATCCAATTCGGTTCATGCCCCGACACATGTTGACGAGATCGATTGATGTTGAGAGATCAATTACTTGTCATGCCAGG